>NW_010304666.1:14855-24485 GCF_000700745.2 Antrostomus carolinensis | reverse complement strand
TATATATATATATATAAAAATAATTCACACAGTATGAATAAGTGTTGAAACAAATTGTAGCAGAAGAAATTTCCAGGTGTTTTCTACCTGATATTCTTCACATTCTTTTCATACTTGGTGGATAAGAAATGGGCTGCCATGAAGTGGTGTAATTAACAGACCATAACTCACTGAACGGATTTGAGTAGAAACCTTGTGTTATGTAAGGTAATAATTGTAAACTTTCTTGATTATTATGATACATTTCACACTGTTTGGATGTCTTTGTTTTTTAATTTTTGTAATTTTAAGAAGCCTTTATGGTATCACTTCTAAGGCTTTTGTTCAGCATTAAAACTAAACTATATTTACTGCAGACTTAAATCATAGAGTAATTTAGGTTAAATGGATCTCCAAAGGCCATCCAGTCCAACCACCTTCATAATGCCAGTAAAGTAGAGCAGATTGCTCAGGGACTTCTCCAGCTGAATCTTGAACACCTCCAAGGATGGAGATTTCACAACCTCTTTGGGCAACTTGTTCTAGCATTTGATCACCTTCATGGTATATTTTAATTATAAAAAAAAAAAAAAAAAAGTAAAAACCCCCAAATATTTCCTTATTATATCTGATTGCAATTTCGCATGTTCCAGTCTGTGTCTGTTGCCTCCCACTGCATTGCAGTGCAGCTCTGCAAAGAGTCTGGCTCTGTCTCCTCTGTATCCTGAGTGTCCTCCGTAGCAATGGTTTTTCCTGTAGTTACAAAAGCTGTTTTGCACATCTAGACAAAGGCACAGTTTGTAGTTAAACCCTGGGCTGTGTTTCCTTGAAGACCTTTCTGAAGGTACGTGTCACAAACTCCCAGCTTGATCTTTTGAAGGAGGGGGTTGGAGTGTGGGTGGTTTTCCATTCCAGTTACGGTTCTGTCCATAAATATTCAAAAATTCCATTCAATAATACTTCTCAGTGCTTTCCACCTAGCAGCATTGTGTGTTTTGTGTTCTCAGACTCTTTTAATTTAGCAAGTCAAATCCAGACATCTACCCAGGATCATCTGCAAGCCTGCAGCTTGAATTAAGGTGTAGTGATCTAGCAGAAGTTCTTGCTGCATGCTGCTGAGGCAGCTTCCCAATGCATTGCTTTGACAGGCAAATTGCATTTGCTAAGTAACGACTTCTCTGTGTTCTTCTGCCCTGTGGAGTCATTGCAATCACAACTGGAAGGTGAATTGGAAGAAAGTTGCCCAAGCTTCACCAAACTTCACATGCTTTTCGAGTGAATGTACTATTCTTTTAATCAAACTGAGCTGGTTTATGGTTTATATTTCAAAGACATAGACCTAGGGATGGAGTGCAGCCCTGTGTGGCACTTGATTCCCCAGGGCTTGAAGTTGCTTGGTTTGTTCAGCCTGGAGAAGAGGAGACCGAGAGATCTCATGGAGGTCTAGAACTTCCTCACAAGAGGAAGAGGAGGGGCAGGCGCTGATCTCTTCTCTCTGGCCACCAACGAATGCCAGGAGCAGAGGAAATGGCAGGAAGATGTGCCAGGGGAGGGTGAGGTTGGCCATGAGGAAAAGGTTCTTGAGGCAGAGGGTGGTGGAGCACTGGAACAGGCTCCCCAGGGAGGTGCTGGTGGCACCAAGCCTGACAAGATTCTAGAAGCATTTGGCCAAGGCCCTCAGGGACATGGTGTGAATCTTGGGATTGTCCTGTGCAGGGACAGGAGTTGGACTGGGATCCTTGTGGGTCCCTTCCAACTCACAGCGTTCTATTATTCTATGTCTTCTGCAGAGGAATAAGTTTCACTGTGTGCCCAAAACCTGTCTTGTTGACACAAGTTTCCTTTCAGGTCTAGGTTACTGGTAGAAAACCACATATAAAAAGCATGACCTGGTGCTCCACTCTTCAGAGATGATCTAGTTTTGTGCATCAGTGCATGTAAAATGTGTGTGACTTCATGTATGCAGCTCGACAGCAACGGAATGGTAAAGCCAAATTGGGCTGAGTGCTCCAGTGCCTGCGTACAAAGGGAGCACTTGACCTTCCCCATTTAATTTTTCTGTGACTATGTATTTTTAAGCTACAGTATGTGTAACTCCATCCTTGCAAGATACTGTGTACGCCCTTGTGAGTCACTCAGGTTTGTAAAGTCTGAGAATTACATGTGCTAAGCACCTTGTGGGATCAAACTCATTGTATGTATTTATGTAAGCAGACTGACAGGGTCACTTAGCGTGCCGAAAATAAGGAGGCTCCCTCAATTTTTTCAGCAGGAAACTTGATATTTCTTTTCAAAAGAAGGGCCATGCTTTTGTTTAAAAAAAGAAATGTGATGGCATGTTATTACTTGTGGGTATGTTTTTCTAAGTCTGAGTTGTGGAGCTTGCAACACGGATTTCTTTAGATCGCTCACCTTCCAGTGCCTGAATAAAGGGTGGATACACAGTCTTGGGTTCTTTGTTGGAATTCCCCCAAATAAATTTCATCTAGTAATTCCAAACAATTTGTGGTATCTTTCCTGCTTTGAGTGTTGTTTTCCTATTGTTCATTGTTAAACAGCTCCTGCCTTTAAACCCAGAGCCTGTGTCATCTCAGTGGCAGATTGTCACCTATATGTGCCGGGACTGACATCACTTGGTGGCAGTATCCCTATGGTAAAGGACATGCTTTCCTCCTCTACCCTCTCTCTTCTTTTTGGGCAAGATTATATATTTTGTGTTTCTGAGCAGTTCTTGAAAGCTGTTGTTTTGGAGATGGGGAAGAAGATAATTGACCTCAGCGTGTCCTTTTTAGCCAGGCAAGTGATTTTTTTTAGTCTGATTGTGTGTTTTCAAAGATGAGGAACAAACCGTGTTGAATCCTATACTAGAAATAAGGCTTCAGGGCTAATAACCTGACGTCTCCAGGACCAAAAATGATCACTTGGTGCTGCCAGACTTCTCTTCTTTCATGTGCAAAGCTTCTTGGTTATAAATTGTAGTAACACCTAGGTGCAGAAGACAAATAATTGAGGTGTTTGCGTATGTATATAAATGCCTGGATTTGCCCTAGAGTAAATTCTTAGTGTTCAGGTATGTTAATGTAGGCTCCATGCCTAGCATAATTTAACATTTGAAGAAGAGGTGAGTAAAATGAGGTGGAAAAAGATAGCAGGAAGAGAGGAACTGGGTAAGCTTGCCTGTGAGGCAGGCTATTCATGTAGAATAATTTGGATTTTTTTCCCCCACCTTTCCCCTATTTTTATGTAGTAGTCTGATAATAAAGGGCTTTTCCCAGAGTTATTTTCTGTTTGAGTTTAATGTCAGTATGGAGATTAAAGATGTTTGTTTTCCATTGGCTTAGTATGTCTAAATCCAGCCTTTGAAGTCAGGTCATTTGAGATTCTGTAGATGAAAAATCAACTCTTTATTTGGTAATCTACCCAACACCCTCAGATTTCAAGCTTAAATAAAATGCTGCCTCTGCTACAAATGATGTCAGTATTGCCTGAGGTTTGTTTAAGCAGAAAGCTGAAGTCAGCTTGAACGAAACTTGGCAAAAGTGGGATGTTTTATTCATGTGGATGGTTTGAATAATGTCCCAGAGTTTCCGTGGTATAATTTTGTTGCGCTTCATGTTTAAAGAGACCCCCATCCCCCTCATTTAGAGAGAGCCCTTTGGTTGGGCTTCATTTTTAGGCTTATGGTGAGTGGTGTATTATTGCAGTGTAAATATAGACTTTTTCCATACATACAAGCTCTCCTCTAACGTTTATGAAGCTCTGCTGAAGGGTCAAGGACTGTACCTGAGAGACGCAGCACTGCCAGCAAGCAACCTTGGAAATCGGGAGGCAAATGGAAAAGATCCCACGAGTTTCAGGGTTCCCACTCACCATTTTCCTCCTGCTTGTTCTTACTTTGCGTGATGCCTTTTGAAGCTTCAGGGAAGGAATTTACCCCTCTTCATTGAATGACTGTGTTTGGTTCATTAGAAGGTGCCTCAAATTGTGTGTGTGCACCTTCAGGTCCTCTCTACTTCTGCTGGGTCTTTGTTTCCTCACCCCTATTTCTCCTCCTCTTCCTCTCGTCCTCTCTTCACGTCCTTGTGGTTACTTTCTCCCTTTACATGTCCATCACACTTGTAGACAGGCTGTCTCTCACTCAGGGTGACAGTGGAGGAAATGTTAACCATGTATGAGCTCAAGGGATTTGTACTTCTGACATCTCAGTTCTCCAAAGCCTGTGTGCGGTGAATGTACTCCGGCTGGAGACTGCGAAAGACGAGGGGACTTTTCTCAATTGACTGGTCATGGTTTCTGGAAGCCAACAGCAGGCTACGAGCTGGAAGCAGAAGCAGAGGTCTGATTTAATATTGTCCAGGTAGAATGGAGGAGGGAACCTAGAGATTCATAAACTCGGAGATTTAAAAGGAAAACTTTGATTGTTTAATCTGATACCTCCCAATGCTGGCTGTATAGGAGCAGGCGTAGTTATGTCAAGCCCCATGGTTGTTCTTGAACTGGGGTGTATCACGGCAGAAAACCTTCTGGTTTTAATCTGCACTTCTTCCCTCCTCAAATCCCAACAAGAGACAAACCACAAAAGCAAAAAACCCACCAGCCCAGCTACTAAATGCACTGGGGACAATCTTCAGACTTGGGACAGGGGGTGGGAGGAAGGTGAGGCAAGGACTATGTCTGTGTCTGTCTGACTTTGTAGCGTAACCTCGTGTGTTCAAATAGTGCTTTTCTCATGTAATTTTGTAGTTTTGGGTTTCTTTCTCTTACTGAATCTGCCATGATATAGGTCTATTTGAAGTAGGGTGTTTGATTATGTAGAAGTTGCACGTCTGACTCTTAGAGTTGTGTTAATGAATTCCACAAGTGCAAAATAGCAATAGTTAAGATGGAGCACACGTTGGGCAGAGAAAGCTAATTACTTCCATTGATTGTTGGAGGCCTGGTGCTGTATGTCAGAGTCTCTTTGCCTTAGAGAGACTTCTCAGCTCCCTGCGGCAGGAGCTGACGTTGCACCCATGGATTGGGATGAAGCCCTGGTTGGTTCCTGCGGGGATGTGGCGAGGTGGAGCGAAGGGAAGGAGCTGCAGTCCTCATGCCTGCTTCCCTGCCAGGGTGGGAGCTCCTCAGCCCCGGCTGCCTGGGGGCTGGCAAGTCCGTAGAAACACCTCTGTGCTCTACTGCAGAGCAGATGTGATCAGGAGAGGCAGGAGCTCTGCGCACACTCGTGGGGCTATGGAAGGATCTCACCACGGGCTCGTGGTCCCGTGTAAACGCTGAAGCTTGTTGCTTTGACCGAGGGTGATCTTTTAGGTTTTAATATCCACCGCTAACTTGCCGTAACACTTGTACTTTCCAGTCTATTTGTCTCTTGGTGATTTTTATTTGTTGCTTTAGAAACATTCAAAAAGCCATAGCATTAGGAGCCCGATAAGTACCCAAAGATAAATTTGTAATATTGTCCAAAACTTTAAGCTACTAAAGATGCACTTAAATATAATTCCATGGTATTTCCTCCCTGTTTTTCAACTTTTAAATATTTTTTTGGATCCAAACCTAATGCTGAGTGGAGGGAGACAGCTTCTTTTTTTTTCTTTTTTTTTTCTTTTTTTTTTTTTGGTAAATCTAGTGAATTGTAAGCACGGCACAAAGAGAGGTTTGTTCTGGAGCCTTAACCTGATGGGTTGCGAGAGCCCTCGACAAGAGCCCGCAGTGCTCCTTGCCGCGGATTTTTTTTTCGCATGAATGCTGGTGTTTGCGGAGGGGATGGCTGGGCTCACTGTCCAAACAGATCTCTGCTTGCCAACTGGGAACATATTGCAGTCTCTGTGAGGCACTCCATCACGGCTTGAATAGCTCCTCTTGTGCTCAGGCTTTCTAAATGCGAGAGAGAGAGAGAAAGAAATATTCCTTTCAGCCTTCTGCAACGTCAAAAAACCTTTAGTGACTGTACGAGAGCATTGCTTTAATGCAGGGGTTCAGAAAGGGAAGGAAGTTAAAAAGAAGGGACAGGATTTTTACCATTTGTTGCTATATTTTTAGATTTAAACTTTTATTTTTTTACAATAAAATGCTGTATCTTCTACTTATTGAAAAAAAATAATCTACATTTTTAACATACCATTCAGTTTGTTTTGAAAAAAAAAAAGTTTGCTGTCACTAACAAGTTAATCATAACTCTCTTCTAAAAGACTAAAATAGTGCCTGTAAAATAACTCTTTTAATCTTCTAAGCCTTCAGCTGTAGTTTGTAAACATAACTTCTGTGTTGGAAAATCACCATAGTAATGTCTGATTCTACAGAAGCATTTGCATGAACTGCTCCATTACCTGTGCGAGTTCATCTGATGTTAGAGGCTTTTATACAAGCTCAGCTTTATGCATCTGATACTCAGCTGTATGGTACAGATAACTTGATATAATTCAGGTGAATCCATCTGAAAATCGTAATAAGTGTTATAGTAACTTAAGGTTCTTTGCAACACAAGTAAAATTTCACCCTTGTTCCCTTCCCTCCCCCAAGAACCATTCTCCCATTCCCTAACTATATTTATATCTAACTTAAATAAACATGGATTATCATTCCTTTAAGTGCACTGCTCCTCTATTTTTGTTTTCAAAATGCTTAATCAGCAATTTTGCAATTCCAAAGGTAGAGAGCTTTTTACATGGAAGGAGAAGCTGATGTGAAGCGTGCAAGTTGCTGGAAATAAAAGTGTGTTTTAAAACTAATTGGAAAATCTTGAACTTGCTGAGTTCTGCTCTGGACTTTGCGGTGTGCACATGCTCTCTAAAAAATAACAAGAATGAGTTTGTTCTTCAGACTTTTGTGTGCAGGAGAGGGAGGAAGGACTTCACCGTTGTCACTTTCTATAGTGACAGCTCATTCTCAAGGCAGTATTGACATAAACTTTAGTCAATCATTTATAGCAAGGAAACTTTAAAAGAAAAAATTAACCATGTCTGAGTGTTTAAAAACTCTTCACAGGTTATTATAAATCGCAGGTGGATGTTAATTCACTCTGAGGTTTGTGTAGCTTACTGTACTGTGAGATGCTGATAAAATATCCTGATAATGGTGCACAGTTCTAGAAAATACCTGTAAATGGTCCTGCTTAATGGATTCAGTATAGTATATTAGGGTATAAAAATATCCCTAAGAGCCTGATGTTGAGAAACTAACTTTCTATGTGTCATTCATTTCTGGGGTTCAACATGAAATACTTAACATCTCATGTTCAGTTTCTCAGGGTAAAATTATTTTTCTTTATTATTTTTGGTGGTGTTGTCTACAAATCAAAGACCAACTTGCTTTCCAAAGCTGGGGGAACCTGTACATAAAATGTGGAGTCCAGGAGTGTGATACAGAGAGTTTGCAACAGGAACTTCAGTGCCTCCTGGTTTATCAGCAGAAAGGAAAGGAGATGAGAAGCTCATGGTCAAAACTTGAATTCTTTGCTTGTGAAAAAAATCGTTGCATTGGGTCTTCAGGGATGCTGCACGTAAAGGCAAGAAGCTTATGGAAGATAAACATGTTTGTGGCATCAAGTATTTTTTTCTGAATAGATTATCTTTCTAGGGAAGAAAGAGAAGCAGCAATCTTAGAAGTTAAATTGAAGTTGAATACCACTGCTCTGTTTTACCTAATGAAGTTAACCTGTTAAATACTCTGAGCAGATGAAGTGCTAGTGTGGGAGGAGTGTTTCTCCAGGATGCTTTTTTCTGATATTTCCCAACCTGTTGCTGACCATCATTGCAATCTTAACATTAGAAAGGCTTGTGGTAAACAATGCAGTCTGTAACCAGAAAGCTTGATGAGTTGTAATTTCTGTAGACTTCTGAGGAAAATAACAATGTTAATTTTTTTATATTCTCCAGTGATGTTGTAATTTCTCTAGATCATTTGCTTTTTAGCCAGACCCTATGATGCATGCAAATTTCAGTAACTTCTTGATGGGTAACTGCATAAGCAGATAGAGGGGAAAATGGTTGAGTCACGAGCCTGAGACCCATGAGGATAGATCTGAAGCCAGAGTGATGCAGTGTAACAGAAGCAGGGCTTTCTTCAAGCAGTGGAGATTCTGAGTCACCAGGACAAATTGTTTTCATTATTTTTTTAAATTGTGTGCTGGGAGGGCTAACGCACAAACTCGTATGACCCAGTGAGTTGTTTTCCTCACTGGAAGACAAATACTGTTGGAGGTGCAGCAGCTCCAGGTATTCGTGGAGGAGCCTTCCAGGGATGGCTCAGGTGGAACTGAGGAGAAAGAAAAGGAAGAACATACTGGCAGATTTCTCCCTCCTTTTGAGAGAGAAGCACTTTCACAGAATCACAGAATGGTGGGGGTTGGAAAGGACCTCAGGAGATCATCCAGTCCAACCCCCCTCACAAAGCAGGTTCCCCACACCAGGTTGCATGGGAAAGTGTCCAGGTGGGTTTGGAACATCTCCAGAGATGGAGACTCCACACCCTCTCTGGGCAGCCTGTCCCAGGGCTCCGTCACCCTCACAGGAAAGAAGTTTTTCCTTAAGTTTGTCTGGAACTTCTGGTGTTCCAGTTTGTGCCCATTGCCCCTTGTCCTGTCACTGGGCACCACCGAAAAGGGCCCGGCCCCATCCAACCCCAACTTTGGTTGCAGGTGCAACGCCCAAGTCACACTGTTGTATCTGCATACAGCTTTGGGGCATAGAAATACCATTCAAACTTAAGGGATATTTTGAATAGAAATGATGGTTTCTACCTAAAACCATGGGCATTTAATAATTGTTTAGATACAGAAATGCTAGGAAGAGTTTTTTTCTTTATTAATTTAGGTTTTTTAATGCTCAAAAATAATTAAAATGAAACAAGGCGGGTGAGATTTATATTTTAACCAGTCAGATTAAGTCAAGGCTGCTGTGCTCCTAATTTTTGTCTGGGCGCACACAGTCCTTGCCCTTGTTAGCACACGCACTCCTGTAGCCACAGGAACCAAAGTTATGACTAAGAATTTTAGCTTTTGAAAATTATATATATTTTTTTACACAACACACTATATATAGTTTTAGCTGACACTTTGCCTCCCTCTCCTTGCTTTGTAAGGAGAAAAGCTATAATAATTGAATTTGGACTTTTCACTTTGCTAACTGAGATGTTAGATCCCAACAATAGAGTTGAAGTACCAAGAAATTTAAATAATTCAGTAGGAAGGGGTTTTTCTTTTTTTTCAGCCTACAGTTGTTAAGAGGAAATCAAGAGCATTCCTTGAATAGTCGCAAAGGGGATAAATCCCTTCTCCCCACATCCCGCTCGCTTTCTGCAAATTCCAGACCCTGCGGGTGGAGTTGTCATGACGGGCTCCGTTGTGCCGGGGTAATCCCTCTGGGAACCTCCTTATCCTGGGAACGGCCCCGGTGATGGGATTATTCCAACACAACTGCACCCATGAAGCCTCCTGAGCGGAGGTGGCCGTGCCAGCCTGCTCTCCTGCAAGGCAGGGCTCTTCTTCCTCTGCTGGGACGGACGCGCTGATGACCTGGGAGCCACTGCAAGCATAACTTTTTGCTCTTGTGTTTGAAAACTTCTTAATAACATCTATGTTATACCAAATTCTGTGTTGTTCCCCTAAAAACTCCTCAGTGATAAACACCTGTGATGGCCAGTTAGAATGCTTACTGC
>NW_010304666.1:4967-14824 GCF_000700745.2 Antrostomus carolinensis | reverse complement strand
GGGGTGTTAATCTTCATCAAATGACATGATGAATGTTTTGTTTAGTAAATTAATTTTATAGTTGCCATAGCCGACAAGAAACTCCCTGTATTGCATTTGAAAATTCAGAATATTTCAGATGTGCTATGGAGATCTGAACTAGATCTCTGATCTACTGTCCTAGATATTTTTTTTTAAAATTAGAAATCTTATAATGAGAAGAATTTAGTTAATTATGCAATATTTGTTTCTCATCGACAGTTAATTTATATAGAAAGGGAAGAGACTTAATTCTCCCTGCTCTGTCATGCTATGTGATAGGGTTGTTTTTCTGGTGACACAGGAAAATAAGAATTTCAAGTTTATTTTTTTAAGGCTGGAGTGCTGTCATTTGCCAAGGGGCATGTTTTAAAACACAACTCAACTAACGTGCTCCTTGCACTGGCTCAGCTTAGAAATAGGAGAAATTAAGTGAAAACAAGGGGAGGGTGATGGGGCCCTTCAGACATAACCTGGTGAGTCATGGCCTTCCTCCTCACCTTTAGTGTTTATAAATTAAAGCAGGCTGTGAAAAAGTAACGTAGTGCCTTCTCTGGGACAGCCACCCTGTAGTTGAGAGCTACAGAAAGAGTCTGCTGGAGTCAGAGGTGAGGAGGAACCAAAGTCAACTTTTGGTGCCTTGCTGGGATTCAGGTGGGATTTGAGCACCTTCCTTTTGGTTTGGTATGACTGCAAGAGGTTTAGAGCACAGCATCAAAGAGAATTGGGGGTCTGTAAACGTGAGCTGTGAAAAAAGTTTGAAAATCAGGTTTTGTTTGGTTTATGGAAGAGCAGGATCAAAGGAGATAGGGTAAAATGAAGTGGGGTAAATGGGGGCTTCCATAAGAGGTTGTTGGAAAGAAAATAATATAAGGTTCCTCTGTCCACTATTGGGGGTGGAGGATGAAGAAGCAAAAATTTTAGAGGAAAGGAATTCAAGTTGGACGACACACTTCCAATGGAAGGGCTGGTGGCAATGCAAGGCACTAGCTGGGGACTTTGTGGAGCTTTGGTCACAGGAGATGCTGAAGAAGAACCTGGGTAACATCAGTCAGGAGAGGCTCAGCTAGAGCTGCCTTTCTCTGGGGAAGGGAGACCTGTGCTCCCACAGCTCCCTGTTTCAGAGAAGTGTTTTATTTGCATGCCACACTCACTGATTCAGGAGAACGATATTCTGGTTGAGGCTTCTCTACTTAAGATGCAGCTTCTTATTTTTTTAATTCTTAACGAGCTGCTTCAGGATTACTGAACCACTGTGAAGGAAGGAGGAGATGCCTCTCCCTGTGGTGTGGGCAAAGCTCAGCTGGGAAACCCCTGGGCTTGCTGAGGGCACCTCCGAGCACTGCACTGATTGTCACACTTAAAATTTTAGCTTGCTTCTTTTTTTTTTCCCCAAGTTACTCTGGTGTAAGTGCAATACTGTAATAAAACTGCAAACAGAGGCACAGAAATATTAAATATCAAATATATTGAAATTTGCTTTTAACACTTACTTACTTGAAAGAAAAAAAAAAATATATATATATAAAGCATATATTTTTATATATTAAAAATATGCTTCTGCTCCAGGGAGGTGGCAGCTTACCACAGCCTCACAAAATAGCCCAGCACATGCCTGAGTACCAACAGTGTTGTTGATTCTCCTTCCCATCCCACCCCCATGTGATAAAGCGTGCTTGTTTGTGGCAGGGGGGGACATATTGGTATGGGTTTATTTAGGGCTTTTTTTTTTAGATGATTCACTGAAGTCCAGGATCCAAGCATGTCTTGAACAAAACTCATCAGCCCCTGTGACGATACCTGGTGTCACTGTGTCCGCTCTGGGCAGGCGGTAGGATGGAAAATTTGAAAATTTGCTTTGGTTTTCAGTGGCTGGATGATCTTTCTCGCTGTAGGTGGACAGGTAAAGAACAGCCATCACCTAATTACTGCCTCGTTTGGGGCAGGTGGAAGAGAACGTACTGTGTAACTTTATTGTTGGCTAGGTTTGGGGTTTGTTGCTGGTTGTACAGTCCTTTTGGCGTTGCCATGGAAATGCAATAATTATATTACGAATAATTGGAGCATTTTCTTTTACTGCTGCAGAAAAATGATGTATAATTCTCACTACCATTAATGGAAGCTCAAAGCCAGTTGTTTCACGTTTGTATAAACCTGCTGCAGAGAACAAAACTTTTTGCAACTGTAGGTGAATGCTATTCTGTAAACGTGCCAGAAAGCCACCACATGCTCACACGCTCCCCAGAAAGCATTGACATCACTAGAATGTGCTGAAGAGCTCTTGCAAAATTGCAAAGGCAAATGATGTCTATAGTTGAACTTCCATCCTTACGGTGTTCTTGTGGCTTGTTGTCTTTCTACAAGTAAATAACCTCTATTGATATTAGACAAATAATATCATTTTGTATGTGAATGATAATGGTGTTAATAACTGGTGCAAAAAGAAAATAATTCTCATTTCATGACATCTGTTTCCCTTAAAACTGAGTTTTGGTTAAAAGTCGGTGCAGTGGTTATACGGGTCTGGTGGGAAGCTCAGCTGGAGGATGCTAATCCTTCTGTTGCCGTTCAAAGCTTTAGCAGTGTAAAAACTTGATACACGAGGTTCTAAAATGAAGCCTGATGCTGATGGAGATCTCCCAGTGCGTGGGTTGGCAGTAGTTACTTGCTGAGTTTCTCCCATTCCTGAATTCAGCTCTACAGTCTCTTTTTCTCTCTGAGTCTTGTGCAAAGGGCAGGCTGCAGTTTTCTGTGCAGCAGCTATTTTGTCTCACCTCTCTTGGTAGTGCCATTCCCTCCATGGGCTTTTTGGCCTATTTCTATCATAAAACAAATGGTTATGCAAAGGAAAAAAGTTGATAGATAGGAGGAGGATTATTTTTTTTTTTCAAAAGAGTATTTTTCTATGTGTTACTTACTGATCTTTAATAGTCCAAAGATTTATTCAGGCTTAAGTATTGTCTTATGACCTAAACCGTCTTCTGGGTTTCAGTCCAGTTACGTTCCCACAAGCTTCCTGTGTGACCCTGCATCAGGCATTTGATTTCTTTGTCTTGGTTTTACTTGTGAAGCGAGGAGAATAACAACCCCACTCCAGCCAGATGTTCTGGGATGGATTCATGAGTCCTTATGGGGTAACATGGTGCTGGGTCATAGAAATGCTTTTGTGCTCCTGCTTCGCATGTCAGGGTGTCATCTTGGGCTGATGTTCATCATGAAATTAATGTCTCTCCAGTTTCAGGTTATTGTGTTGTGGCTTGTGTGCTAATGGATTAATTTCAGATGTTTTCAACGTAGTTGGTTTTTCTCTTTGTTTCCAACATAGTCCTAATTTATTTAACAGTATTTGCCATTCAAGTCAACTGATTTTAGACAGATGTTTGTCTCTTGTGTTTTAGTCTAGACATCCATGATTTACAATCTGTAGCCCATCTGGTGAATTGCCATGGGAGTATGCTTATTTTCAACGCTTGAAGTATTGCAACATACCTCTTCACAAGTGTTTTTGCAGTAGTGGCTGATGAGCCAACCATCAGAAAAGGTTTATTTTAGCAAAAGAATCCAACTTGTTTGTTCAGATTAGAGCAAGAAAGTACTCAATTTCTGTTCCAAAACAACAATTCCACTCCAAAATGTTGCCTGTAAATTGAAACTCTAGAATAATATATGGGTTTTAAAAAAGAAACAAAACCCACCTGGGAATGTAGAACAACAGCAAGAGACCTGAAGAATCCACCTCGTCCATCTCTGTTCTCTGTGGATGAACAAGTGTACTTGCCTAAACTTTTCTAAATACTTCAGTGAGCTTTAGATGGTCAGGGTTTCTTGTCAGCTCAGTCATCGCTTCAGCAGATGGTGGTTAGTAGTGCTCTGTCGCTGGCGTAGGATGGCCCTACACTGTGGGACCTGGTCCTTGTCCCCAGCTGCTTCCCGCTCCCTTCCAGCCCCACGGAAGGAGGAGAAGCTGTTGATGTGCAAGAGGACGATGTGCCAGACTGTTAAAACAGCCTATTGACCTCGTCTGGACTCTCCTCCCCTTTTTAAATCATTGAAGTATGATGAACCCAAAATCCAAGGTGGAGGATTGCGTGTGAGGTTTTGCAGGTGAGGAGTGGAACAATTCTTTCCGCTCTTAAGATAAATATCTCAAATGCAATGCACTTAATGTTTGAGACGTCACATGTTTGATGTTTGAAAATATGATAATTCATAGTTCTGAAAATGACCGTTTAACTTCGCTTCCTCTTCAAATTCAGATGTGGTAGTGCTGCTGTGTAACAGCTCGTAGTGCTGGGATAGCTTTGGACAGGGCATGTTCAGTGCAACTGGTAGATTTGAGTTCATTTCCTGTTTTTATGGATTACTGTATTATTTCTAGAATGTGCCCCAAACCAGAAGGCAACATCTGGGAGACACACATTGCAAAAGAGCCTGCTGCTGGGTAGGAATCTCTTGGTTCTTACATTAAAGCGTAGAGTGCTGTTATTTAACTACAAATTGAACGTACTTGAGCCTCCTGCTGTGTGTAGCAGGTCAAGTACCAAACACAGGTAAAATAAACCGTTTTCAAGAGTCTCTAGTGTAAACAGCAAAGGTGCCGTCGTGTAAATAAGCCAGAAAATGCTCCAGGAGCTGTCTGATGCCTTTGGCACGGATTTGTGAGTATTTTGATTTGATGTTTGGTTGAGTGAGTTTGTCTGCACATGTTGAAAACATCAGTCAGACTCTAGACTGGATGTTATTGTAGAGCCTGTGGCTATGAGATCCGAGTACTGAGCAAGTGCATGTGACTTACAGTCTCATATTAATAATGATAATGCACTGCTTGGACACACCAGTGTATTTTTCATAACTTTAATCATTTTTTAAATGCTTACAATGAATTAACTTGATAATTTAGGATGGGACAGAAGATAAAGAACTGTTTTAGTTTGTGACTTCTAATCTAGTTACAGTATGTAGAAAGGTTATTAAAAAAACATAAACAGTCATAGAAGTTGCAAAGGGGTTTAAGAAATACATTTTCCATACATCAAAATCTCCCCTTTAAACCCCTGTATTTGTATGTACAGTTTGAGGTAACTGTTCAATGGCTAAACCATGCCAGTGGAAATTTGAGGCTGATACGTTTTTGGATGTCTCATTTGCATTTAAGTAGTCATTTGCTACCGGATCCAGGATCATTTGAAATCCATGGAGCCATTTCTATGAAATTTGAGGGTTTTGGTAATGCTTTTGTACTGCTCTAACAAGGTGAAGGAGTTACTTCATACCACTAAACTGTGATCTGAATAGAAAATAAACCATTGAGGTGCCAGACAATATGAATAGACGTGTGGTAGGCATTCTTCTGTTCACATTCTTATGTGTAGATGAGGTTGTCTTAAAAAAAAAAATGCAGTTAAAAACTCTCTTCTTCAGGCACAAGCTGCTGCCATGGGCAAGGCCAAGTGCTGGATGCTTTCGATAACCCTGTGCCTTGATAGGCTGTATTGATAACGTTATGTTTGCACCTTTCATGACCCCACCTATGAGAGGTTGAGTGGGATTTCTTCTGACATTTCAGACCTCTCCAAAGGTATTTTTTAAAACTGTCATTTTACTTCCTCAAGCACTTAAAATTGTAAATGCTGCTCCTTCTTTTCTCTCAAATGTGGAGTTGCTTTCATCTACAAATTTATACTCATCTAAGGACAAAGCGTTTGGATTTTGTTCAACAGAAAATTTAAGTCCCTCTGTCCTAGTAACTGAAGTGGACATGTGGGAGTTGGCTCTTCTGTCTTTTACTGTATGTGAGCAGAGTTGAGTTAGCATCTGAATTAGCTCTTGTCTAGGAGAGGCTGCACCTCAACATTGTGCTGATATTTATATGTGAAAGTTCTTTACATCCTGTTTTAAAGGTTTTTATAAAGCGGTCTAACGCACTCGTGTTGCCTTGTGCTAATAAGCAGTTCTAGGCTGTGGCTGAAAGACAGGAAAGGAAAAATGCTCACCACACCTCTGCTGCAAAGGAAGATGAGTGGAAGAATCCAGGATTTTTTTGTTTTGTTTTATTTTCCTTGTCATCACCTTGTTTGGTCCATAAGCTGCTTTGAGAATAAGCGAGTGAAGGGAGAAGACACGTGTGCTTGACAGCGACGGGGAGCCTGTTTGTGCTTATTTCATTGAGGAAATTGTTCCGGAACAGCTGCTCATCCATGTGAAAATGCAAACCCTTGGGTCCCGGCCAAGGGCAGCAAGCCCTGGGTCATTTGTTTTAGCAAAGCAGGCCAATTTGCCCTTTAATTATCTTTCATTTTTGTTTGGTCACACATCTTGCCCCATAAATTTACTTCCTGAGAAGCACCCTATGTAGTGGAAGATGTGATATCAGTTTTGTTGTGAATCACAGGGAGGCATAATATTTTTTTCATGGATTGTGTATAACCATTAAGTTTTATTTGCATTTACCTGACTGGCTTTAATTTTCTACTTTGCTAATGCAGTGGGTTCTTGTTAGTAAAACGTACAAGATTCTTAAATTTCCAAGTAAAAGTGCCCAAATCCCTATATTTCATGTTGTTTCTCTGCTAATGCAGGTTTTGTGGTATGAAAGGACAAGTGGGTAGGTGTTCGCTGAAAAATTCCTGAAATTCAGAGAGTTTTCAGTAGCTGGACTCAGAATGGGAACTTTATAACGAAGCCTGGAAGGGTTAGTAATAAGCTACACAAAACAGTCAGGAGAATCATGGAGTAAAATATATGCCCATGACCTGGAGGTGGATATGAAAAAATGTTCTACAGTGGATGTAATTTAGTAATAAAGAGAAAAAAGCAATGCTCTATAAGCAGTAAGGAAAGGAAGATAGTGTAGTAAAATTACTCCTTTGCTCTATGTGGAAAGAAAGAAATAGGAAAGATGCATTGCTATAGCTGTAGGAACTGAAATGCCAGGTTTTGGCTTCTATAATTTAAGGGGGAAAACCTAATTAAACTCAAACGATCTTTAATGCATGCATAGAAGGTCACTCAGGATCAAGAAGAAATCATACTTACTCCAAAACTGGTTTTATACAAGAATTTTGAAAGTGTGGTGGATTGCAACCAAGGCTATAATTAGCCTTGAAAACCTTGGGACAAAAGTTTCTCAAGTACATTGTGACATGATTCCTGAAGGAATAAAAATGACCAGAGGAACTGAAGCAATAAAAATGACCAGAGGAACTGACAGTCTGTCCTTCACAGAAGTATCCTCTTGGCAGGGAATGTGGAGGATGGAGATGGATGGGAGACTTGTGATCTGCAGCTCCATGCAGTATACCATGATACCAGGAGGAGTAGAATCATACAATCATAGAATAGTTTGGTTGGAAAAGACCATTATGATCATCTAGTCCAACCGTAAACCTGGCATTGCCAAGTTCACCACTAAAGTCTGTCCCCAAGTACCCCCATCTACATGTTCTTTAAATACCTTCAGGGATGATGATTCCACCACCTCCCTGGGCAACCTGTTCCAACACTTGACAACCCTTTCAGTGAATAATTTTTTCCTAATATCCAACCTAAACCTCCCCTGGCACAACTTAAGGCTGTTTCCTCTTGTCCTATCACTTGTTATTTAGGAGAAAAGAGTAGAATAATTGTGTCATTTTTGTTAGACTACATGTGCAGGTGGTTTTTGTTTTTTAAAGGCAACAGATTAGCAAAACCTTTTTGGCCATCTAAAATGCTGGAAATAATTAGCTTCCACACCATCAGAGGAGTGACAGAGCAGCACAAAAGAAGGAGCATGTGGCTTGGAAGAGGAGGACTGGCTCTTACTGGGGTGTCCAGCTGTTAATTAGCTCTGCCACAATATGAGACTGAGTTGGTTCTTTTACTGTCCCTTAATTATTCACATATGTTAGAAATATGAAAACTTGGTGCTCTTGCAGCTAGGGACAAGCGTGGCTTGTCACCTTCCTGAGGAGATGGGCTTCACTGCCTTCAGCCTGGTGGCTCCTCCACTTTTCCTTCTCGGTTCAGAGGAGGGGGAATGACTTCCTTGCACCTGCATTTTGGATGGAGCCAGCCCCAGCATTGTTTTGGGGCAGCCCTCCAGAAGCTGATGGAGGTGCTCTGTGTTTACAGTATCGGAATTTGGCCTCTTGCTTTGTCAGCAGAGGTGGCCAAAGCTTTTCTGGCTCAGTTTCATTATGAACTCAGGAGACAGCCTCGATTTGTTAACAGGTTTGAAAAGTAATAAAGCGAGCTCATTTCAGTGTACAGCATCCATGTTAGAATGGACTGAATTTTTCTTATTTAAATTAAATTTTGCATTGAACCACAAGCTTCAATTAAAGCTTGCAAAGTTCTAATTCCCTAGAGGGCACATTACTTCTCTCCATTCTGTGGATGCAGGCAACAGAGGAACACCTTTCTCTAAATGTCTATTTTTAAACAGTTAAAAAAAAAGGTACGTAACCAAAGTAGTAAAAAAAAACCACCCAAAAAAACAAACCCCAAAAAAGGTTTGGTTTTGTTGTAGTGTTAATTGAAGAGTGATTTCACTGCAAGAATGGTTTTTTTAATAATTCCTAAGACTCGTTGTGCTGTCGAGATGAAGGTCTGTATTTTACTCACTACTGCTTCAAGTTGCTTTGATATCATTGATGAGAGAGATGAACTAATGTATGCTAAAGTCATTTGGCTAGCCTGGAAATCAAAGCACTGGAAACAAAATCTAGCTGCAAATCATTAGGCTGTCATTCTTTTAAAACCTGTTACCCAAATGACTTTAACAGTTCACGGGTCATACGCAAGGTCAAGAATCATCTTCCATGGTGCATGTTTCGATGATAAAACACAGTGTATATATATATATTTTTATTTTTTTTAATTGGAATGGAAGTGTCACAGTCAACAGTATCGTTGTGGGAGTTTGATTTCTTCCTGCAAGTAGATTGCTACTCCACATGAGCAATTGGCACAAGGTTTAGAAGGACAGCTATGAGGCATGGCAGGCGAAGTGTTTCTCATTTCTCGTGTAGTGACTATCTGGTCTGTACATAGAAACTCCAAAACTGTTCCATTTTTAAATTTATTTCCAAGTCGGACTACCTATTTTTGAGAAACACTGGCTAGGGCCAATATGACTATAAGTAGGTAGCATCTTGGTGAGAGGCTGAAACAGGTTAAACTTTAACGCCTTGTAACTTGTAACATTTAAATTATTGTCTACTTAAATGGTGAAATGAGGATTTTTGATTTTATGAAGACTTCTTTTCTTGCAGTTTTTCAGGTTTAAGAAGTCACTGATGAAGAGTGAGTAGTGTAACAGTGTTAATTATTTACTTTACCTAATCTCAGACGTGTTCCAACCTGAAGAACCGAACAACACTTGATAATCCCGCATGGTTTGAATCCCCCCCAAAAAATATCATTGTGTGTTTACTGGTATTGACCATTACATATAGATATACTGTCCAACTTACTGTGGAGTGAAACTTGGCAGTGTAGATAAACCAAAGTAGATACAGAGAGAAATAAAAAACTCATATTCCTCAAAAGAAATTTTCAGAGACTTTTTTGATAGGGAAAACACATTTACGCAAGTAATATTTCTGTAAAGTTCCTTCTGAACCAGTTGTCACTTCGTATTTTTGATGGGTTTAAATAGAGCCATTTAGGTGGCAGCTCCTCCCAAATAATTGCTTACTGCTCATGCTGATTTTTGATTTTTTTTCCATTCACATTAAAATCATCGACTCTCTGGGGAGGTAAATAATGTTGAAGGGGCTTTAGTATAAGGTAGGAGGAAAAAACTCAGATGAGATGAATAAGAGGTAGTAGTCACTTTTTTTTAATTGGGGCTGTAG
>NW_010304666.1:0-4932 GCF_000700745.2 Antrostomus carolinensis | reverse complement strand
ATGAAGAGCAGCAAAACCACACACCTAAAATGACTTATTTTAATTTAAGCTTCAGAGTTTGTGTGCTTAATACATTTGATTATAAATTACCATATTTCAGATCTAGATGTGACTAGTAAAAAACATATACGCTGATTAGACTATAAATAACTGGGTAGAGAAAATGAACCAAGATCAGAGGAGATCTAAATAACTGGGGTGGATTCCTGTGTGTAACTTGCATTTTGAGAGGGTGAGAAGTCCTGATTATTGTATGATAAGCAGCCTGAAGAGCATAAAAATGTAGATGGACAGGGAATGGCTTTTTGATAATTTAATATGGACTGGTTTTGTTGGTATCATATCACAGACTGTGACTCATTTGCTGTTGGGGATTTCATTTGATTTGTCTAAACTTTAGGAGCAGTGACTCCTGAAGGCCATTACATCCCATCTGTGCCTGACTGAAGTCCTTCATATGTTTTAGTGCTTAGCTTCCTTGCCTAGAATGTGATCCGGTTTGGAGATGTTAGATGGCTTCTCCATCAGAGAAGGTTATGAAGTTATCTTTTGTATTGTTAGTCAAAGCTAAAAGTCAATTTACAACAGCAAGGAGCAGAGTTCTCTCTGAGCTCTTCTCAGGAGTTTGACCATGAATATTTTCTTAGCCCATGGCAAACGGGCTAACAGGTTAGTGTAAACATTTCAATATTTAATAAGGAAGTAATGAAATTAATTTTTCTTTTTTCAAAGTAGTAAACTCTCATTGCAACCATCTGTCTGATGTTTGGAGAGTTCATTTTATTGAGTGCTCTGTGTGATGTTCCCTGTGTTAATGGCTGAATCAAGGAGCAATTGAGCAGACTATTTCCATTTTATCTAATGCTTTCTTTTAGCTGCAAGGCTCTGTTTGCAGAAGTCGGATGGTTGTGGCACTTGCTTTGTTATACTTGTACTCAGTGCCTCAAAATGGAACTTGCATGTTCAGGGCTGGATTTCGGAGTGGAAACCATAAGCTTCTTGCTTGTATAACCACATTCCAAGGTTAGGCTGAATAGCTGAGATAATGAATTTGGTCTTTGTGCATTCTTAAATAGATAGATAGTTTTTCACATATGTGATTTTTTTTTTTTTTTTTTTTTTCTACAATTGGACTCTTTCCTTGGGAGCTGCTTAATTCCAGGCTGCACAGTTTCTGCTTTGTTCTCTGCTTCCATGCCTTCGACAAGAATAACTTAACCAGATTTCAATATAGGAATTGTGGGCTGCTAAAGGACATATTGTGTTACTGCTTAATGCTGTATAAGTTGATCAGTGGGTAATATAAAGTCTATGTTTTAGCTGTTTTGTGATGAAAATATTATTTCAATGGAATATATGGTAAAGTCATTGAACAATGATCTTATTCTCAGAATGATGGCACAAGGCATTTTCCATATACCAGAAATTAGTGGAGCTGCTCATTTTGTTATTGTAGGCTTCAAACTAAAGCTATTTTTAGCCTTTTCTGAGCAATTGTGCAATTTTTTTTGACTGAAAAAAATAATATCTTATTTCTCTATTTCTATTAGGACCTGCAGAGGTTCCCATGATGTCACCCAATGGATCCATTCCCCCTATTCATGTGCCTCCCGGTTATATCTCACAGGTATGCTTCTTGAATAATTAAAATGTGGATAAAAGCAACAGCATTGATCCATATAGAAAAAGTGTAATTTAGAAATAGTAATTAAAATGATAATACACATTTTGCTGGCAGTACACACACACATGTTTGCACAAGTGAGCATGCATGTGTACCGTCACACACTGGTATGTATACCAATTTTTTTCTTTTTTTAACACTAGTAAAAAGCTAAGAGACAGATTGAGCCTATACATGCAACTTCTCTCCTTCTGTGACGAGTCCACGTTGTTGAGTGATGTCTTAAGTCCTAGTGTGACAGTCAGAAGGGGTAGGAGACTAGTGGAATTGAGAGAAGGAGCCACTGTAGCTATAAAATACACTGTTGATCTTCAGTATCTTCCCAGCAGAAATCCTGCAGTATATCAAGAGCTGGGGGTTCTGGTTTGTTTTCAAGAATAAATACGATTTAATTATCTATTTATGCAGAAATGAAAAAAGCTTTTTGCAGAGCTGTTAGGTTTGGGAACTCCTGAGCAGCTACTACTCTCCTGTACAAATAACCACTTCAGATTACCAGATTATTTGTGTTCCTTCCATCTTCTGCAAACCTGAGATTTCAGATATCCTTGTTGAAGAGCATAAGAACTTTTGATACATATATTTTGGCATCTTTTTTTAGCAGAAAATAGATGTTGTCTTGGAATCCCTTCTCCTCCCCTTTTAACATGTGAGCTTGTGTAATTCTGAAAAATTGTGGATGGCGTCATACTTAAATCCCACAGACTACTGCAATCGCTCTGTGGTATTTTAACTTCTGAACAGAGAGAAAACATGCTTTAAGTACAGGGGACACTGTTAGCCAGGCTAGGAGGGGAGGGCATGACGGCAGGGTGGTCCAGCTTCCTCCTGCTCCTCAGACATCCCAAGGTGGGTGGTTAGGGTACGCTTTGGGACAGCGTTTGCAGTGCTCTTCAGTACTCCTCATGCACTCACCTCATTTAATAAACTGACCCATAGCATGCAGAGGGATTTTTTAAATGTTTACGCTTCATTTGAAATAACTTTAACACCTGTTTATACCTCTCAGCCCCTGCACTGAGATAGATGGTTAGGTATAATTGCAGTGCCTTCCAAACCTGAGTGATTAAAGTCATCCAGTTTTACCTCTGTCTGAACCAAGTTCCTCTTTAATACTTTTTTGTGGGGCATCATAATAAGTCCACTACAGAAGCCTTTAAGTAGTTTCTTATCCAAAAAAACCCAATCAGAAACCACCTTCTTAAGAAATTTGTCCAAGGAGCTGGAAATATGTTGTAAAGTTTTAAGGGAAAACTCACTATTCAGTGCTTTTCGGCCGTATGTGTTCTGCTGTGTGGTGAACAAGCCTCTTGCCTTTCAAACTGATTCATATTAAATAGTAGTTGAAAGTGTGTAGTAATCAAATTAGTTCTTATTGGAATAAATATCCCTGCCTTATTTGCTTTTGCTTTGGTCTATTGTCTCATAGTTAAAAACTCTATTTTTTGATAAAAAATGAGAACACAACTTAAATCTAGAATGGCAAGGGAGAGGCCATAAAGCAAATTAATTCACTTTGAGATATGAATCAAAATATATTTTATTTTCAGTTTGATTTGTCCCTGAAGTGTACATCTAAGAGTCAGGCAGAAAGCAGATACCCCTGTGGAGAAGTAACGGTGCCTAATTAAAAAAAGGCATGAAATCTTTTTTCCATTTTGTTATGCCAAGCCTGTTGGAGCTGTGAGTGTTAGCCTTAAATATTCCATTAGTTATCTAGTGATTGCAACCCTGGATTAAAATGATGCTTCGTTACCTCTTTGATATTGTGAAAATGATCAGCAAAAAATCGGCAGGTGGTTGTGTGTCCTGCAAGATCAGCTTCACTGGAAGCAGCAGAAAAATAGTTAGACTCTATTTCTAGACTTCAAGGCCCATATTAATAGTTGTGACTAGAAGCCAGGTTAAGGAGATGTTACCAATGATGAGGCTTTGCCAGGGTAGGAAAAAATCCAGGAAGATAATAGAAGACAAATATACACCACCAGTTCAGATCTTTCATGCTATGCTTTTACTTTTGAAGACCCGCTCACTACAGCCAGTTATTTTGCATTTCTTGTTCCGCAGACAAACTTCTGTGTGTCTGGCAGATAGGAACTGTCAGATCAGAGTTTGTGTCTTCACAATTCTTTGTTGGCTAAGGCTTAGTTTATAAAAGAGAGAAAAAGTTCCTTGCTGTGCTCTTGGTGGACAACATTGCTGCTGTAAAAGTTAGTTGTGGAAGGTGGCACGGTAGAGAAACCTGTTATAAATACGTGCAATGTCAACAATTTTGGCTTCAACTGTTGAATGTTGAAGGAGCAGCTCTTATGACTTCTCAGGAGCTGGAGCACAAGCTGTTAATGCCCATCCCAGTTCTGAGCTGTGCATGGAGCTACTTCCCTGTTGCAGAGTCCTGTGGGCAGATGGGAGCTCACCCTCTGCTGGGACGTCCACTGGAGGCTTCTTGCCATCAGCGTATGTGGCCCAATGCCTTCTCCTGGCTCCCAGAGCGCTCTAGCTCTCTGGTGTCAGCGTAATCTGAAGATTAAGGATCATGATTTGGATGCTAAGCTGTTAAATTTAAGGCCATCCCCATGGATCATTGTTTCTGCTTTTCACAGTGTGTGTTTGGGAGGAGGGAAGGAGGATTTGGGGTGTTCTAATGATGAAGACTAGAAAAATAGGAATATCAAAAAACACGATCATGAACTTGTTTGCTCAGGGCTATTGGCTGAGGACTGTGCTCTCTGAAATGAATCTGGAACAATTCCGCTGGAGTTTGAGGAATTACTTGTGTGTAGTTGGACATGAAAATTTGGCGTGAAACTCTACTTTTGATTTTATTTGCAGAGTTGTTAATATGTGGTCCCTGACACAGATATTCTAAGGCTAAAGGACTAATTTACTGGTTGGAGCATGAAGTATGCGTAGCACTGATAAGACTCCTTTTGTCAGGAGGTGATGTTGCAGTCATGTAGTCCTAACTGTGCAACTCAAGCCATGGTCCTGCCCATAGCATTTGACAGAACTAAAGCATAACTTCTAGAAAGCGGAAAGTCTTTAAATGACATTGAAAGTGGTAGAAAATCCATCACATCCTCAGGAATCAGGATTTTGGTCTTGGGTACATGCTCTACCCTAAGACGGTGTTCTCCTCCAAAGCCATGTTTGGCTAGCATAAGCTTCTAGCCACAGACTCTTTTTGTATGGCTTACTGCTCCCTTCTCTGCGTGCAGGGCCGATGGCAATCATAGAATGGTTTGGGT
>NW_010304665.1:0-545 GCF_000700745.2 Antrostomus carolinensis | reverse complement strand
CCATGCAGGCCTCCTGCCTCCTTTGCTAGGTGTCTTACTCTTAGGGATGCAGCGAACTTGAGCATGGAGGAGGCGTTGCTCAAATATTAACCAGCTCTCTGGGTCCCCCCTACCCTCCAGAGCCTTAGCCCATGGGATTCCTCCAAGCAGGTCTTTGAAGAGGTCAAAGGTAGACCTCCTGAAGTCCAACATTGTAAACCTGCTTAATGCCTTGTTTCCTCCATGCAGGATCCTGAACTCTGCTGTCTCCTGGTCACTGCAGCCAAGGCTGCCCGCAACCTTCACATCCCCAACCAGACCTTCATTGTTAGTTATTACCAGGTCCAGCAGCACCTTTCTCCTCATGGGTTCCTCCACCACCTGTGTTAAAAAGTTATCATCATTGATCTGGAGGAATCTCCTGGACTGTGTGTGCCTGGCTGTGTTGCTTGTGCAGCAAATGTCAGGGTAGTTGAAGTCCCCCAGGAGAACTAGGGCTTCTGAGCCTGAGGCAACTTTCAGCTGCTGGTAGAATGCCTCATCGACTTCCTCATCCTGATCAGGTG
>NW_010304664.1:22469-42560 GCF_000700745.2 Antrostomus carolinensis | reverse complement strand
TGTGCGCGTTAGGTGGGGTCTGCGCGCAGGTGAGGCGTGGGGAGGTTGCAGCGGAACCGCGGAGGCACTTGGGGCCTGTGGAGGTGCTGAGCAAAGGGATAAAGGAAACCTCGTTCACAGTAATTCCTGTTTCTGTTTTCCAGTGTATGAAACGCTTTTTTTCTGTTCTTCTAATACTTGGTGCTGCCAGACTGTACTGCTGAGCTTGCCCCTCACACCTTCGCCGACAGCTAGCAGCAAGCGCGTGGTGGGGAGAGGAAGAAGGATAGTTTGATGTTTACATTTTCCTTCTGGTAGCTAAAAGTGGTGGGTTTGTGACATTCTTGAAAACTTGACTGATGGGGAAGGAGGGTTATTTCCCTTCGCTGTTTGTTGGAGTTAAAATAAATTAAAAATTGTGATTGTTTCAGTTAATATGTCAGAACGCTTTTCCTAAGAATAGGAGAGGCATCTGTTGTAGTAGCCTAGTAAAAAAGCAGAAGATTGTAGAGGAAACTTTTTTTTAATGAGATAATATTCGTTAGCTATATTCATAAAGTTTGCACATTGTGCCTGAGAGGTTCACTGACTGCTAACAGCCAAAATAATTTTGCTGATGATATTATCATGGTTTTTCTGCTTCATTGAAAAAATGGGATGCAGTGTTCAGGTTTGAGTGTGAAGCCTCAACATTTATTTTCCATCTGCCCAAAACCAGGAGCATTATAAGCCAGCATGGTATAGTGCGCATTACAGGTGATGTAAATGGAGAAAAGCACTGATACAGCCAGGCCACAAAGCATAAACTGATACAGCCTTGCTGTGCTTCCCATTGCTCTGCAGTTAGCATAGGGGTTTTCTCTTTCTTTCAAGCATCTGTGGTGTTTTAATCTAGGTGAGACCTACGTATGTGTTTGGAGATACTCCCCATAGCGTGCGTTATTTTGTCTGCCACCTTATCTAATCCCAGATGTTTGTATTGTCTCTTTTTTCTTTAAGGTTCAGGTAACCGTTCCTGAAAATGCCGATCAATGGCGTAGTGCCTGGTTGTTGAGCAGGCATCTTCCCAGGCCAGTCAGGCACAAAAATACCGCTTTATTAAGAGGTACTTTTTACTTCTTTCAGGTGTGAAACATGTAGCAAAGAGGAAGCTAAGTACAGATGTCCACGATGTATGAAATATTCGTGCAGGTATCTGTTATCTGAATTGAACTGTTTTGGTTTTTTCCCCCACTCGTGCTGAACATGGCATGTTAATGTGTTTCTTTTTGTCATTGCAGTCTATTGTGTGTAAAGAAGCATAAGCTTGCACTGAGCTGTAATGGAGTCAGGGATAAAACAGCATTTGTTGCTGTAAATGACTTTACTGACTTGAACCTTCTGAGTGGTAAGAATATTCCTTGTACTTTTTAAAATTCATTGTTTTTACTAGTTTAGCACTACATTTTTCCTTGTTCTTTTTTTACTTTCAGATTATCGTTTCCTGGAAGATGTAGGAAGGACAGCTGATGCTGCTGCTCGTCATCCTACTGTGCATAGTCCAACAACAAAAAAACTTGTAAGTTTTAAATTAGCAGCTTGGTCTGTTGGAGATAGGTTTGGCTACCTTTGAATTCCTTGATTAGGACTGAGACAGTCCTAATCTAGATTTCAGAGCTGATACCTCTCTTACTAAGGTATGAATGACCTTGTATTTTAGAGACAGAAGTCAGAAGTCTCTATGTTTATGTAATAATAGTATTGATGACAACATCTGATTGCTTAAAATAGTAGGTTGCTAACAATGTACACTTTTACAACTGATGCATGACCATTCTTGCTCTTTGATGATAGCTGTGTGTTAAGAAAGCCTGAATGTTTCTTTCCACCCCCAGAACTTTTTTGAATTAAGTACAAAATTCCCAGGGAAAGAATGTGCACCCCTTCTGCTGGCAGAGTTGTAGCCCAAAGAAACAGCTCCATGGGTGGCCTTACACCCCCAGTGGCTGTCTGTGGCCTTCATGGTACGTTAAAGGACTTTTAGTATAAAGAGGTCATTGACATGTTTTTTAAACGTGGAAAAACTGCACTTGAAAATGTTTCAGGTAGTTTCTAGGCTTACTTTATTAACTTTTTCATTCATTATAGTTTGGGGTTTTTTTTAAGTTAAAGAAAGTACTTCATTAAACGTGGCCTTTTCTGCGATTTTCTCATAATTCCTGTCAGCCTTACTCTTTTATTGCTTAACTTTCAAGTCTAGAATATATTATTCAGGTTTTAAGAAAAAAAAAAATTGTTTTTATTTTTTGCTAGTTATATGGCTTGAGAAACAAAGCCCGAAGATGTAATATTGACCTGAGAACTCTGCCCATTGGATTTACAAAAAGAAGAGAAAATTCAACCACCTTCAATTGCATGTGAGTTTTCAGCTGGTTACAGTCAGCAATGTTTTGTTTTCACTAAATGCATAGTTATGAAATCTGAATTCATACCGATATGCTTGCTTTTAAAATCTGTTAGGTGCACAATTTTCTTACAAAAGCTATCTAGATTTACTATTTTGTACTGCAAGTTTTCATTTTTTAGGTTCTCTGAGCTCAGTTTAAGAGCTTATACGATTCATGCTTTATTTTGAAAAATACCAGCACTGAGTAACAGGAGGAAGAATCAGTGCTGTTGTGTTTTTCCACCTTTTAATTATCATTGAGTTTTGTTCCTGGAAAAATAAACCACTTCTTTTAAAGTTTATAATAGAGGATTGATACAGAGTGACTGCAAAAATCCCTCTCTCTGGAAACGCTGACTGTAAGTGTGACGAGTTGCTGCAGGTACAGTTACCTGTGGCGCACGCCGTGTTAGGAGTTGCTGTGCTGGAGGATGTAGATACGGATGCCTGATATGGCACAGCTTAGAGAGACATGTGCAGATGCAGATACAAATTCAGGAAAAAGGCTAAGAAGACTTTAAGTGTTCTTCCCTTTATCCACTCTGTGGGTTTTCTCTGATATCCAGAGTTTGTATTTTAAAGTATTTTCGCAATAAAAATAAAATTTTAAAAAATCATAATGGCAGGAAACAGGTCTAGAGTTCAGCTGGATGGTCAGCTGGCAAATATAAATGCCTTCTGAGCTTCTCGCAGTAATCAGCTGGGCCAGTTACCCTTGATGGCTCCTTCACTTGTTTTCTTCATGGTCTCAGTTTTGGTGGCCAGTTCTGCTTTCAGGATTCTTTCCTCTGCTGTCTGGGACGTGCAGAGCGCGGTCGGTGTCTGTCCGGGTGCGGTGCTGGCGGCTGGGCGCTGACCAGCCACCAGGAGTCTCTCTCTGACAAAGTAATAACCAGCCTGAGCAACTGCTCAGCGGGCTTGCCTCTATCATTTCTTCTTGTTCTGGGACAAAAGCTTAGTTTTCTGGTTTTGCAGATATTTTAACTTTTAGCAGAACATAAGGCATAAAATAGATGTAAGGGCGTAACCTTTCAAAGTTACATATTGTAGGCATTCTGCTAGAGAAAACCTGGGCTGGGTCAATGGAAAGAAAGGAAATCTGGGGCGTTTTCTCATCCATCCATCCCAAATTTATACCTCACTGAGGCTCTCCCTCACAACAGACCAGGGGATAGCCCTAAACCTTGCAGGTGTTAGTCACATGAGCAGAGACTGTCTCTGCACTGACTTTCTTTTCCTTGGCCATATGCTCTACCTTTTACACATATCTTGTGCTATTCTCATGTTGTTGAAGTATCTCAGGCTTAGAGCTAAGTTAAACTTTCCTAGGGAATTTCCTCAATATAAAACATTAAAAACTAACCTTGGTGTTTAGTTTGTTTGGGGTTTTTTGTTGTTTTTGTTTTTTTTAATTGGCATGTTTTGCTTATTCTCCTTACATGGTTCTTGAGGAATCCAACCTGAGGTTTGATTAAACCAGTGAGTTTCAGCCATTTAACACCTATCCCATGTGACTTAATGACACCCATAACATTTTGATGAATATTACATACAAATGGGGTAAAGCTGTGCAAACAGTTCCTTTATATGAGCTTAACACTTGATAGTGATATGTCTACTCTTCTGTAGATCTGAACCCCTTGTCAGTCAAGATTTGTAGAGGGGTTGCTCCAGAGGGTGGAAATTAGAAGCTGCTGTACATATGTGCATGGAAATCTGAGAACAGTCTTCTCTGATGTCCTCGTCACACTCTCAGTGTGAGCCAAGCTGTTAGATTGTACAAGGCAGGAATGAGAGTGATCCAAAACTAGGAAGTACAAGATGTATTCTTGTGTCATCTCCTGCCCCTGCCAGCTCTGGAGGACAGATCAATGGTTGTTCAGATGTGTTAACCAGACTCTTCATTTCCTGGTTTCCATTAGTTTGTTTGCTAAATTCAATGTTGTGAAAGCACATGTGACAATGCTGAGCAAGACATTGGTTTGGACTAACTTGTAGTACTGAGTATATAAGTAATGGAGGAACATTAGAAAGTAGAGTGTGAGTCTAGTTTGTGATGGGACATCTGACTTGGAGATAGTTTAGGACGCCTTATTCACAAATTATTTGTAACGTGCTGCTTCACCTGCCTTTCTCATGGTGTCCTTATTTGCCAATAAAAGGGATAGTTCCCTTTCTGAGTGTGTGCTGCCATGGAGTTGGGGTGGCCTGCTGGGACAGGGAGCCTTTGTAAAAGGCATGGAGGAAGTGACCAGGTTGGGATGAGGGCTGGGAAAATGGGAAGAAGGGAGGGAGCCAGCAGCTCTGTGGCTCCTGGTTCCCTGGCAGGAGGTGATGACAGCCCTGAGACACTGAGACAGGGCAGTGCAGCTCCCTCAGCTCTGCAGTCTGTGCTGCCCTGCACCGCTGCTTACACTGGCAGGGGCATCTCCACCCAGCTGCCTCCCCGCTCCGTTCACGGCACCTCCCAGACAACATCCTTCTTCCCTCTCCTCTCTTCCAAGAGGGGCCAGAGGTCTGCAAGTCTCCTCACTGGTAGAAGGCATGCCTGCAGCTTGGGAGTGTTGAGTCAGGTTATATATATGGGAGAAGAAGGAATCTTTTTCGTTATCTCTCTTCTTTGATTTAATTCTGAGAACAAAATATAGTGTGGAGATTTGGGATTAGCATCAATTAAGAGATCATTAGTGTTACAAAAGCTGCTTTGCAGTACACCTGAAAACCCTAAAATGTCAACTCTCATCCTTATCTAGATAGAGATAATAAAAATTAATTGTTTGAGGTGTTGCTGATCTTGAGAATTTACCAAGGAGTTATCTGAGCTGGGTTTTGCGCTAATATCACACTGTTGGAGCTGTTAAACTTGAAGTTAGTTGTTACTTAGTACATAGTTTTGCTTGCTTTCTAGGACCCATCAAAGTAAGTTCCCAGGCAAAGGAATGCTACTCTGGAGTGATCAGAGAGCAGAACGTTCATGCATTTCAGTAAATTAGTAGTTTTTCAGAACATTCCTCATGTGAAGATGAGTAGTAAGTTCTGTACCTGAGATTTTTTTTTTTTAGCAACTGAAATGTTTTATTTTCATAGTAAATATGATGGTAATTTTATTTATTTGCAGAAGTTAAAGAGGGCAATAGTTTTATTCTTTAAAGATGATTACCGTTTGGGTTACTTGGCCTTGACAGTGTCCCTTTGATTTATACAGGACTCTCAGTTCAAGCCCAGCACGTTTGATTATTGCAACACATATGGTTAGTAACATCTGCTGCTGTTGGGAGGCCCCTTGATAGAAGACCATATGTGTTAGAAAAGTCCATTTCAGTTTCTTCATTGATTTTCTTGCTGTTTACTGTAACTAGGAAACATATGAACTCTCAGTAGAAATATTTTAGATTTACTGTTTTTACATCAAATCCAGAAATTAGCTTGATGAAGTTTCAAGAAAACTGAGACATACCCTTTTGTGTACTGTTGTTAGAAGTGCAACAAAGTCACTTGGGCACTAGGAGTGCAGAGTTTGGGGATGGCAGGGCAGAGGAAATCATCACACTTCTGCATGTTCTCTTGTTTTTATTTTTCTTTTAATCTACAAGAGAATCTATTCACTCACTTTGTCTGAATCTTCATAGCTTAAGAAAGTTGAGAAAGGCATTATTATGATTCAAAGGTATAGATACTGAATGCCTAGTATTTCAATTAAACTTAAATGCATTAGGTGAGAGTACCAGGTATTATCAAATTAAAGGAAAACTGGTCCTTAATCTTCTTTATGTCCTTTTCATCCCTTTCATCAATTCAAAATAACATAGACAAGAAATACTACAGTATTTGCCCTTTGATGTAAGATGTCCTGTACACTATTTTAAAAACATTTTAAGAATATTAATTGCTAACTAGAAACAAAATCATCAGTGTCTTTGGCAGGCTGGCAGTGAAGTACTTCTGCAGAGCCAGAACTGCAATTGGTATCTTAAAATGTGCTTAATTTGGAATTTTTTGTCAATACTTTATTTTACATGTGTGTGTATATATACACACACACATTTAAAAAGGTTTTATGTATATAGATTCCACTGCAATCTGGGCAAAATAGACTGTTCAGAGGAAACCTAGGTAAGAAAGTAAAGTTTTTTGAGATATTTCATAAGTATTTTAAGAAATACATAAACATTGGACCCTCCTAAAAATTTGCCAGGGCACTTAAGTGGTATGGCCAAGTCCCAGAATCCTTTATCTGTCCTTTAATCCCCAGCAGCTGTACTGCCTACAGCCACAGTACTTGGAGCATCTTCCTAGGTACTACATGAGCAGTAAAAGATAGTGACAATTTTTGCAGTTGTCCTGAGAGCTAGACAGAGGTAACAGCCCCTTTATATATGCTGCTGCTGTCTTTGTAACATTAGAAATAAAAATCTTTCAGTTGTTGCAGTGAAAAATTTAAAAATCATTTACATGTAGTTCTGTGAAACCTACAGTTGATTGCAGAAATTATTTTTTTTTTAAGTTTTAGGAGGAATGAACAGGAGAAAGTTACTTTGCTTTAGAAGAACAGCAATTGCAAAACAGCCGGTGCATTTCTGAACCTAATTTGCAACTACGTCTCACGCAGAGGAAGAGGTGCTTGGCTCCTCTTTTTCTCTCTGATCAGTTTCCATGCTTCTGAAATAGCCAAAATAGGATGCGAAGCCAAGCAGTGCAGCGATGGGCTATAATGGTGCTTTTACTGACATCAGGGATGTGCTTGTGCCTCATCCAGGTCTCTGCCGTTTGGTAGTTTTACAGTCAGTGCCTTGGCATTCAGGAAGACGGTGGCGTGGCGTTCTGTGGCAGCTGAGCAGCACCGAGCACTTCATGCAGGGAGCTGTTACTCAACTGCGGATGACTTACTCAATTAAGCATTTTCGTTTAGAAAATGAACATAGTGTATGTCAGTTGTATTTGAAGGAAATACTATCCCAGTGAGCCATAATGGAAAATGAAGTCAGTGAGATCTGGAGCCAGGATATCTAATTTTAATCAGAACTTGATGTGAAGCAGCTTTGATAGCATCTACAGTTGACATCAAATTCTCTAACTGGGCAGAGATCAGTGATGGTGAGCGATGCTTCCCTTTAATAACAGGCACCCAGCAAGTTGTTTTCAAGACTTCGTTGTACAGTGAAGAGTATGAAGCTATTCCAAGCTTCGTTTTTCCTTGCCTTCTTCTACCTAGTTCTTAATCTCTTACTTCTTTCTGCTTGCCATTTACTGTCAGCTGAGAGTACTTGGAATACATATGAAGTAATTAACTGCAGTTTTGGTATTAATGTGCTGGGAAAAAACCAAACCCCAACATTTCTCTTTTTTCCAAAGTGCAACTTTTTGACAAGTAATAGCTCTTTCTGTGCACTATTCCATAGACTAGGTTGTGCCTGGAAGGGGGAGGGAGAGTGAAAGTCTGAAAATATCCCTCTTAAGCTGATTATACAGCTGTAGTGATGAGCTGAATCTGCCTCAGTGAGCCCGCAGGGAACTGGTCTTGCATGTGAAATCAGAATGTGCTTTGTGATGACCGTTTGTGCAGACATGTGGAGAGTATTCCCAACAAGTTGCAGATAGCTAGAAGTACTTCTGGAGTGTTTCTTTTTTAAGTGCCTGTGTTGGAGACAGCCCTCTAGGCCACATACATGTTTCTGTGCACTGTGTCACGGTTTGTGTGTTTCCACTTGGGAGAGGAAGATCTGCAGTACCCCCATCGCTTTGGCTCTCTTGGTTTATAAAACTGACAAGAAGAAAGCCTGTATCACAGGAAGGGTTGATCACTTAGAGTAGGAAAACATGATCTGTTTGAAAAAAGTAGTGAAAGATCATGAGTTACAGGGAAAAATGCTAGAAAGCCCTATTGTAGTTGATTACATATTAAGAAAACCTCATCTGAACACTCCATATAAGTACTTTAATAAATGTGCCCATCATTAGTGTTTCCTGTGGCTAATGATGGTGACCCTATTTCTATGTCTAAAGATTATCAACTTTTACTAAAGTCTCCTTGAGAACATGCTTTCAATTAATATCATACTGTATTAAATGCCAGATACTAACATACATCCGAGAGAGGAATCACGAGCTTGTTAACCACAAGTCAACTGAACTGATTCCATAACCCTGTCGATACTCCGGTTTGTTCTGTGTGGTAGCATTGATGCTTCCTTTAGCTGTCAAGATGAAGAATTGCACAACCTTGTTTCACCCATCTTGTAAAAAACATCAGAAATTCCACTCACTGCTTTTGACTTATTTCAAAACCTTTTTCGGTTTGTTAATTTAAGTATCATACCAATATGCAAAATAGCATAAAATTCATGAGGCAAGATACTATGTCAGCTTCTGGTTATTTATATGCTATGTAATTAATAATGATCTCTGTGTTATCCTCCAGCTCTGGTCATACAATCTTCTTACCTCTTTCAGACCTAATGTGCTCTAACTTCACCTTCTCATCTAAGGAAAGCACTCTCATTCTCAGCTTTAACAAACATGACCAGGTAGAGGGAAAGAATCACAAGGTGTGCTGCACAACTTTGCTGAGTCACATGCTGCTTTGGGGACCTTGGCTTTCACTAGTTTGTTTTATTCTAATTATTAGCTTCTTGGAGCTAGGATTCTTGCTTGCTTTTTTTTTTTTTTTGTGAGCACTAACACTTCTGATTTTACTTATACTACAGGAAGTATAGTTCAGCTGTAAAGTTTTCAGTTTTCTCCTAGGAATGACTAGGTAAGGGAATGATTATTTATTTGATAAGAGTGCTTCTTATAAAGTGCTTGCATTTAAATATTGGTATCATAGTTAATCGAACTTAGCAGCCAACTTGTTTACTGTTTTGCTACTGGATGAATGTCAACAAGAACCTGCTGGATAATGTTTCATCTGCCTGATAAACAAGTTAACATGTTGGAACAACACTGTGTTTACTTTTAATTCTAGTATCGGAATCTTTGCATAACTGATGATGATGATCCTTGATATAAGGATTCACAGATCTTAAGTAGTGTTAAAATTTATCTTTATTTATTTTTTTTTTTTTAAAGAGGAGGAGTACCATTAGATGTTCCTGTGCTTCATATAGATGTCTGGCCTCCGATTTGTAAATGGTAGTAGCTCCCTCCTTCCTCCTCCAAGTCTTTGCAGTTTGTCGTGAGTGTAAAATTCTGAACCAGAGCAAAGGGACATGCACTCTACCTTTTAGTCTGTGCTTTGTCTTAGGAGATTTCTTTTAGAAAAATATTGTTACACTCACCATACCAAATGGGAAAATTTGGAGCAATGGAAGGAAAAATGCTTTGTCTTAAGTCAATATTGACTTCAGCAGTGTTACTGCAGGTGAGTAAAAAGGCAAAAGAGATTTCCTAATCTAGCAAAGTATTCTGCAGGTGATACTGCCTTTGTTAAGATGCTATTGCACTGGAACCATGCTTCAGTAGCTTCTGTTCTCAGGTATGAATTATGCTAGCTGAAATGGGAAAATGAGTCTTTAACCTAACAAACTAGAGAAGGGAACATGACATCAATTTTGGTCTCTACCAAAGCTTCCTGATCTTTCTGTAAAACACTTATTCTTTCTAACTTCTGTTATCCATGTTATGCCGAGTTGGAGCTTCCCTCCCTGCCCATGACACATTTTCTATTTAGGTAATCACTGCTGTGAAAAGGTGAGGCCCCTGTTTTATGTATAACCTGTCCTCAGCTGGGACCCCTGGCTATTACTGTTGCACAGGTTTGACATTCTGTCCTGGGTGCCAAAAAGCATTTTCCTTTTCTGAATTAAAAAGGCAGCTATACATATAGAAAATCAGCTGGAAGATATTCTCTCTTAAAATGTGAAATGCTGTTGGTCAGTTAATTGGTGATATCTTACCTGTATTTCTAAGGAACAGATTTTTTTTTATCCCATGAGGACTTGAAATTCAGCAGGCTCCAGGAGTAGTGCATCTTTCAAAGTGCCTTGCAGCTTCTCTGCGTGCCATTCAAAATCTTGACTATATATGTTCTTCTGCAACCACGTTGTAGGCTACTGAGCTTTATCATAGAAAAAACAAGTAGCGGTTACCAGCTAGCATTAAGAATATGCATTTCTTTTTCTTTTCAGGGAGAAAAAGTTCTATTGGCATTTGAAGCTTGTATTTCCTCACTGTCATGCTGAATACACTTTAAAAAGGTACAGAGCTTGAAAAACAGATTTTTTTTTTAACTTTTAAACTAGTCTGCTGAAATTGAACTGCAAAACATTTTGATCAGTTCTTACCTACTTCTATTATACAACATCAACTTGAATATTATTTTTCGTCTTAATTAAAAGGGCATTTAAATTGAAAAAAATACTTAAAGTTGTGTAGCCCTTTCCTCTTTGAAAGCTAGTGGGGTTTTCAAATTTGGCAAAATCTTTGATTGCTAGTCCTTTTCTCTATGTAAATAGAGAAACTTGTATATTCGTGATGGTGATATCCCATACACCTAACATATTCTGTTCTCATGGAGCAGACAGTTCAGCAAGATTTGCCATCCCTTCTTACCTGCCCACTGGAGATGACCTTCATATAGGATGAAATTGTTGCCTTGTTTGCTTCGTCAGAAATCCCACAATCACATTTTGCAAAGGCCAAAAAAATAAGCTTTTGTTGACAAATCTTTCTCCTTTTTTTCCTAGCCTGGAGGGTGATGAGAAGTATACCCTTGTCTGCTTGTAGGGCTGTAGGAACAGGATGTACCTGCTGCAGGGTTAGAAACTGGAGATATGCATCTGTTTACTCCTTGTAGATGCCAGCAAAGTCCCAGTGTTGAAACTGAGATAAAGCTGTCAATTACCTATGCTGTATTGATACACATTTATGATCCTCCCATAAACTACTCCGTTGTGCCACTGTAGTGTGAAAATGTACAGCTTCCTCCAAATGACTCACATAATAAATTTTTGTGTACATGATGAACCATGTCTTATGTATTTGATTTTTATCTTTGATGAAAGGGTGCCTGACGATAAAACACTTGCTGATATCCTTAAGCCGTACATTGATCCAGTGGAGGCAGATCCTGTAGTCTGTCAAAGGTGTGTACTGAATAACTTTTCTGCCTAGTTCATCTAATGCAGTAAGGGAATGGTTCTGATTAAATAGCTTAAACTAGCTGCATTTCCAGCATGCAGAACTGAGTTCCCAGTCAGCAGTACATCTTTAATTCCTGTGATGAAAACCATTCTCACATTCACTAACCAACTAACCCTGGAGTACAGCCACCAAATTTAAGGAAAAGATTAAGAAATTGACTCAAGGCATAAAGATCAAATAAAGCAACTGTAATTCTAAAAAATGTAACCATAATTAACCTCAGTGAGGGTGATGGTGAGTCTTTTCTTTGGAGTAATTTGAAAAATATACAAGTAATTATAGCCTTCATTTATAGGAAATACTTAGTATTTTGCCAATTATTGTCTTTAGGAAGGAAGATATACTTTTGACTGTTAACATGCAAAAGATATCCCTCTTTCATGGATGATAGGAAGAAAAGTCATTGTACATCATTGTTTCTTTATCTCTTTTGCTTTTTTTTTCAGATTAAAAATCTATACAATGTCTCCTCAGTCAGATGTACAAATTTTAATGAAAATAGAAAACAGGAAACAAAATTCTGTCAGGTAAGGTGGTTCTTAATTTTGTATGTTTATTAATTAAAAATAGCAAAAAGAAATTTCTTAGATATTTCTTAGCCTTTAATATTACAAATGAAGGTTATGTAGTCTCGTGGGTTAAACTTCAGTAAGTATTTACCAGCCATTTTAAAAATGATTCAGCAAAAATGTTATTTCTTTGTCTTTTAATATGTCAGCACTGACATTTCTGTGCGGTTACTGAGTAGTAAATTCAGGTGACTCACACTTGGACAATTTAAGAAGCTAGGGGCACTCACAGCTGCATTTGTGGAATAGTGAGTGTGCTTGTACCTGAGCCACTTCAGCTACAGTCCATGCAAATGTAACAGTGTCTGCAGCAAATATAGGTTTGTGTTAAAATACTAAATTACGGTATTGTCCAGCAGAAATGTAAACATCCATTCCCTTCTGCATGTTCCTCTGAGGATATGTTAGCCTACCCAACAGAGTTGAAGTGATAGTTAAGGAGAGCTGTCTTTTTAAATCACTGCAGCAAAAATTATGTGCTTATCAGCATCCAGTCACTGTGTTTGAAATAATACATTTTTCTCAAAGTTACTAGCTCGTCAGTCTTCATGTTACCATATTTCTGGGTGTGGGCTTTTAAGTCTCCAGAATTCAGACTTGTGCAGAATTCTTTTCTTTGTTTCCAGAACAGACAATAGTCTTGAACTTCAAAATTAAACTTTAAAGAAATATTTTTTTGTTGGTATAAATACCATTTTGAACACTCCACCCTGTTGTCATTGTTACTGAAAAGGGTATGTACCAGCTTAATATCATAGCTTATTGTGGTTGACCAGTGATTCCTAGTTAGGGTTCTTAAAGTACATTCTTTTCTTCAAATGTAAGAGATGTAAATAATATGCTTCCATGAAGCATGGTATATTATTTCTAAGGGGGGAAGAAGGTATATTAAGAAAAATGTTAGTTGTAACTGAGCTTCCTGTTTGTGCTGTATTTTTCACAGTAAGTACTATTTAAAAATGTGTAACGTACTTTGAAATTCAAGCCCCAAACTCTTCATGGTTTTGATTTTTTTTTTCTTATTTTTTTTTGCCCTCTTTGCAATTGTTATTTGAAATATGATTGTAACATTTGCCAGCTAGAAACCTGATGGTTTTAAATGAAAGGTCTGGACTGATTTCCATTTAATTCAAGAATAGCCAAATTTGGGGTGTTTGGGGAAAAATTTAGAAATGCTGGTATTGTGAACTACCCTGGAAAGTTCATTGCAGAAGCACCTGGGCAGATGAAGTTTCCTCAGTTCTGTCTTTCTGGTGTATTTCCTGGTGCTCCATGAAGGGCCATTCAGCACAGGCACCTCAGCCCTACAGGTTGTATGTGCTGTTGCACCCACATAAAGAAGTCAGAGCTCAGCTCCAGGAAGTGAGATCAGAAACAATTTCACATTTAAAAAATATTTTCTAATGCACTCTTCTACTCATCTGTTAATAGTGATACTCAGGACAGGTTCCCAGAGCATGGACAACCTCTCTCCCTTTCTCAAGTATTAACTCAATTTAGTGCAGCAAAAACTGAAAATGCATTCAGTACGTTACTGCTCTACATCTTGTGGCAGTATGTGATTGGAAAGGCAGTATTCAAGCAATTATCTTTAATATTAATTTGTATTTTTAAAATACGGTAATTTATGCACAGGGAGTTTTTCTGTGGTATTTTAGTGCTTATTTTTTCATATTTGGGTTTTTTAGAAACAAAGAAAAAATGCTTTTGTAATAGCAGGTAAAGTTCACCTTTTAATCTTTTGAAGTATGGTACGTGAGTTGTGTAGAAGCCTTGGGAAGGAAGACAATTTAATATCAAAGTGGACCATCCCTTGTGCTCATCAGTTTCTTTTGTTACTTAACCATTTTCCTCATCTGAAATTTATATAATGCTAGCCCATAGATTTATTGGGAGAGAATCATTTTTCATGAAGTCTTTTAGAAGAATCTCAGGAGTTGTGCTACACTTAAATATCCTTAAGTTTGAGCCTTATCTGTCTTCCCAGAATCAGCTTTGTTGGTTGATATTAAAGTCACAGTAATTAGCATTTATCCCACTTAGTGAATGTAAAGTTTAAAAATAACTGTAGAAAGCTAAAATAGGTAAGTTTTTTGACTTGAGGAATGCAATTCCTCACTTGGAAATTATGTGAAACTTCATATCAGTTGGGGGAGCAGGCCCAGCTGTGGCAGTGCGGACGGGTCAAGGAAACAGCACACTGAAAAAAAATCCACTTTTGAAAGGAAAGAACAAAGTTTATTTGAAATAATGGGACTGCTATGTCAGCAGAAAAACATCTTCTGTCAACATTAAGCCATATCTCTGCCAGCGGGCACCCTCAGTGCAGTTATGCCAGTGTAGTTGTTGTGATGAAGACTCTATTTAAATAGGGAATTTAAATTTTTACTGTAGTTGCATTACAGTTAAGTATGACATAATTTATTTTGATTTCTTCTCCTTTTGGCTCCCCCCAGTTAAATTAATTTTATGTTTATGGCTCTCATTCTATGAATCAATACCTGGAGTTGCAGTGGAAGTACTTGCAATTTAAACAGGACTGGCTTGCTGTTTAGTGGTGTTCAGTCTGGAACAAAAGCTGGGCGCAGACAAGCTCTCTCAAGTTTCTTTATCCATACTTCTTTAACAGCAGGGAGCTGTTAACTGCAGGTTTGTGTAGCCTTGAGTGCCACTGTCAGCTCAGAGTAATTTCCCATCCTGTGCCACCTCATTCTGCGTGGTTTTAGGCAGTATGTTCCTGTATGGCAAAATCATCTTCCATCGCTCTCTGGACAGACTGGAGAATTACAGTTGGTGTAGTCTACTAGGACATGCAAGTCTACATGAATGTTGTGTTATCCAAAATTTCCCCTTTGCCAACCACAAAAATTCTTTCTCCACAAGCACTAGATAGTAGAAAGGCTGTAAATGTACATTGTTGAATTGGATGTTGTTTTTAGGCTTAGCAGAAACTTTTGAAAAAAATACTTTTCATAGTTACAATTACGTATTATTGAGGAAGTGCAGTGGTGTTTCAGAGGATATCTAAGCAGGATTATTATGGGTTATAAAATGTTAGTCTTCTAGTTTTAAGATAAGTATGATACAGAAGGATTTTAGTATTTCCTGCAATTGTTTATGAAACAGGAGTTTGTGGTTTAGCTTTGGCTGTTTTCTGTATTTCACAGCAAATAGTCCTTTTAGTTTGAAAGTCCTTTGCAGAATGCTTTAAATTTTTTGGGTTTTCTTTTTTTCTTTCTCCAGAAGTAAAATTAGCCATGTAGTACAGATTTCTGCTTCCTCACAGGAGTTCTGCAAAACTTCAGAAAGCAACTGGATAAATCCACTGGTGTGCCAATACCATGGATAGCTGCCAAAGAACATGGTGTTTGCCTTCTTCCTGCTAGGTGCCTTTTATCATCAGTGGTGACAGTTCTTGGAGAACTTTGTGATAAGCTCTTATTTCTGTCTTCTCTAAAATCAGCGTGTAAGAATTGCTTTCAGTATGTATTTCAGTACTTACTTGGAGTAACCTAAAGCATAATCACTCCTCGTGTGCTCTTCTCCCTAATTGTCATCTAGTGCTCTGTAAGACTATAGCTGTTACAGTACTTGATAGTTTTCTCATTAGCTGCACTTACTTTATAAGGAATCTTATGAAGGAGGGTTTGAAAAAGGGAGTGTTACACAATTCTCCCTTTAAAACCATGGTTTGGAAAAATTCTGTGTTTGAATGGGTTATAATAGTTTTCCATTTGGTGGTGCTTTCCTCTATCACCTGTTATGCAATATGTAGTTGGTGGTTGGTGTCCATTCTCTTCTCGGCTATAACTATTCCAAGAAAGGTTTAACTGATGCCTCTTGGATGATTTTTACAGTCTACATTCTTTCATAAAGTAGTCTTTTCTTTCTTCAGCATAAATTAGTGTCCTGACTGTCTTCAGTCCTTTATTTGGGATGCCTTCAGAGTGACTTCATATGGTACGACTATTGCTTTTTCCACTAAGGAAACTAAAGATACAACTGCCAAATTATACAATCTGGTTTGGGAAATACACCTTATTTTCCTGAGGATTGCCTTACTGAGCTTTGTGTAACAAAGAAAAAATAACAACAACCAAACAAAAAAACAGAAACAAAAACCAAACCTACCTCCCCAAAAAAGAATTCCTAAATCTGACAAACCTTTGATTTTTCTTGTAAGTTAGTTAATGGTCAAAGTTGGCTTCTTCATAGCACCAGATATTTAATTTAAAAGTTATTTATTTATCCTTGTTGTATAAGATGATCCTATTGTTAGAAGAGAAATAACTGCAGCTGACTTGGTTTACAGTAGATATTTTAATCTGGGACAACTAAATAAATCTTAATGAGGTTAAACCACACAAACATAATATCTCTTTTACTCGATTCAGTAATATCTTGCAGGAATCTAGTTTACATAGTTGTCTGTCTTTAATCACATGCATTTAGTTTAATGGAATTAAAAAATAATGCCTTCTTAGACATCAGTGTTAGGTCTTTGTATATAGTAATTTTCTTCCTTGCCTGTTAATATATCCAGAATTACATATGAACATTTTTTTCAGAATAAGTTGTTGTAGAAGAGTTTTTGAGATGTAAAGATATCAAGTAAGCACTGACAGAATATTTAGGTGCTTGGAAAATGTAGTCCGGTTGGCCTTAAAAGCTTTGCAAAGCCCACTGCTTTCAATGGACCATATCCTTCAAGGAGCTGGAGTACAGAGCAATACCAGACTGCGTCCTCTATCTTTCCTGCTGTAAAACTGCCACACCATGCCGGGATGTGTATAGAATCAGTCGAAGCATTGGTTTTTATGTCAGTAGTACCGGTGCAGCTCAATGCTTCAATTACTCAGAAAGCCAAAAATATCAAAAGCATTTTTGTACCAGCTCCAACATCAAGGGGCTTCTTAGTCTCTGTGGTGACATTGACTGGTGCACATGAGAATACTGATGTGTTTGCCACTTAATTCTTGTGGACCACAGAGAAGAAAATCTGCTAAACAAGTGTCAGAGGTTCTTCTCTACTAAATGCCATTGCTTTATGGTGGTGAACACTTATTTTGCTTTAACTGATCCAATGCAGTTGCTTCCCAGAAGGCTGGATGATGTTAGTAATTTTGGAGCACTTCCCTGTCTCAAGATCAGCTGGCAGAACTGAAAGTTATTTCCTTGGATGACTGAGTTCTATGCTCAAAGAGAATTTTCTTTTGTAGTCTATTGTTTTTAAATAACTAAGGGTTAGATCACATTAGTAGGTCGCAGTAGTCACAGTAATAGATTAAGGAAGATGAAGTAAGTTTTTTTGCTTTAGTGTGTGGAAGACATAAATATGCCAACAAACTTTTAGAAAATCATCTTAGAATTCAAAGAGTAATATAAATGTAATGGAACCAAATCTGTTTAAATGCAGTATTTATATTGTATTATTTATTTTCCTGTCATTAAAAATGTCTATTAGGTATTCGTTTTGTCAGTGATTTTAAGATTATCAAAAACTGTTATATTTAAATACATTGCAGATAGCCTCAAATATTGATAGTGTTATTTTTTTCCTTAAATTTTCATACCATCTTCCTAGGGCTCTTTATTCTGCATTGTCATTTGTGAGTAACTTCACGTAAAATCCACAGACCTTATAGTCTTTGCTTTCTGCTTTTCATACATAATTCAGTTGCTTTTAAAAAAATCACCGCTATTAGTGTGGTACATGGATCAATTCTCTTTATCATCATATTATGATCTCATTTCAAAAATACTACTTCATCTAGCAAAACAAATGTACTAGAAATGGCATGTTTCAAGCATTATTTCCTTCTTTGCATTTTCTGCAAATGTTGAAAAGTGTGGGGTGGCTTATTTAAGATTCTCTGGCCTTACTTAGGAAGCAATTTCTCTTCACATTTGTGTAGTACGTGGTATACATGAGGCAGGAATTAAGGATACAAATCCCTGGCTGAACTGCTGGCATTGGCATGAGTTGGAACAGACTCCAAGCTGGCTATAACCTATGCCAGCAGAAGATTGACAGTAGAATTCATTACTCCTCTCTAGCTCGCAGCAGCTGGCACAAAAGCAGCTCTGCCAGCTTTACAAAAGCAGGGAGTGAGCTTACAATAGTCATTCTTCACTGCACAACTGTAGCCAGGCTCAGGCGACTTTGTACTGTTCAAGGGGAAATAGAATTTGGTCTGTAGTCTGTTTCTTAAACACAGCGCTCCTGTGTATTAATACTTGCAGCTGTTTTTTCCCAGAGTGTTAGGTTTTATTTTGTGGGTTGTTTTTTGTTGTTTTTTTTTTTTTAAACTTCAGCTTTTCTTACCGAATACTTTGTTACATTTTCTTATAGGTCATTTCGGGCTTTCTAGTTTTGTTACCGCAGCCATTTCAGTGTCATTTTTCACTTGCCCCTTCTTTATCTGAACATGAGTCTCCTTGCTGACAAAAGTGCTGCAGAACAACAGCTGCCAGGATACGCAGCTTTTACTGTAAAAAGTAGTCACTTTTCCTTCCTATCTGTTTATGTTTTTCATTGAAATCCTGTATTACACAACATAGATGGAAAACAGAAAACTAGTCATGGCTGAGTATAAGAAGTGTGTATGGTCTGAATCTGTAGCATGCATAGCTAAATGTTTATGATGTCTGACTACAATTACTTGACCTTTGAGAAGATTTTTGGGATGATTCCAAAAACACAGAATTTATCCATCTTACCATCTTGAGCAATCATTCATTTTTTTACTTGAAAGGGATTCCTTTATGAACCAGTAGACAGCTGTTTTTTAAGGTAACAATCCAGCATTTTGTAACTCATGCTGAATTCCTTTGGATTAACTGTTTTATAATTAATGGTATTGCACTAGGGTTTCTGGAGTGTCCCAGCTAGAGAGTCGCTGACTGAGACACCTATTGCACAAAGATTTATTTGAAGTTATAGCCTCTGCTCCAAAATTCTGCAGTCTGTGTTGGAGCAAGTTAGATCCGGACCACTTATGGAGGAGAAATATGTGAGTAAGTAAAGAGGCGGAGGATGAGATAAGAATAAAAGTGTTAGTGTTGGCATCAGCCAGTGGTTTAGCCTGTCTAGTCATCTAGTGGTGTTCTGTAAGCACCACAGGCAGACCTAAAGACCTTCAGACCCTTCATGCTTGCAAAGCAGGTAGGCAGACCCCAAATTCTAAAACATAGAGAACTGTACACAGTACCCCCTTTTCTGCATTATAACTCGGCTGGAAGCATGGGAGCAGCATACCCAGCATATGCACAGGCAGATTTTCTCTCCTCTCTCTGAGGAAGTGTGCACCTGGGAAAGCCTGTTTCAAGAACAAATCTTGCAATTTGCTCCAGCCCACCACATCTCCTATGGAGATGGAAGAGAGAGGAACTTGACTGTGTAACTTATGCATGGTATGGAAAATTCCTTCATGGAAGTCCGTGTACTGTGTAACATGCACATTTAAGGCAGACTTGAAGGCAAGAAGACAGGCCGTGAAGTCTAAGAAAAGATTGCAGGTGGGAAAACAGTTGAATAATCTGTTGCACGTTGGCTGGGGGAAGGAGCTGGTAAAAATGGGCCATAGAGCAGAAATAATCTTGAAACCATTTGTCCTGTTCTGATCTAGCATAAGTGTTTTGAGGTGTACCAAGGGGTTTAATTCAACTGTATCTGCCTGGGTTGCTGTTAAAATATTTTTCTGAAGGAAAAAGAGGATTTGCTGCTAGTTTCTTGGAAGAAAAAGACACAGTAAGATGCTGACTTAAGGTGAGCTGAGTTTCTCCATTTTTGGGGACCAGGCAGCATGGGGAAGCTGGAGTAAAAGGCTTCTAGGAGCAAAAGTACAAACTCATTTGTGTTTGAGGGCAGTTGAAGTGAACTTGAAACGTGGCAGCATAGCCCTCAGTGCTTTCATAGAGGCGAGAACCTCATGTTCCATGTAGAAGAGAACCTCTTCATGTTCCAGTCAGGAAGAA
>NW_010304664.1:19046-22441 GCF_000700745.2 Antrostomus carolinensis | reverse complement strand
CTGCTGATGCTGCCAAAGGGGAATCCCTCTGTTTTTTCACTTTCTTGATGGAAATGAGCCAGAGCTGATTGTTTCGACCTTGACAAGGAAGGAATTGACCTTCCTGCTTGTTTGCCAGCTTTTCCTTTCCATTGTAAAGCATTAGTAACCCCTTTATGTAAGGTTTATGGCACTGCGATTCCCATGCAAATATGTATAAATTTGTGGATACATTTCCACCATTTAGTACAGAGTGTTAGAGGTATTCAGGCTCTCTCCATAAGAGCTAAATTTGGAAGTCAGAATTTGCTATCTAGGGATCCAAAATTACAGAAGTATCAATTCTTCATGTTCTTGAAATGGAGGTTCATTAGATAACCCAAGTGTAATAACAGAAGTATTGCCAGTTTACAAGGACTGGTTTCTCATCAGTTTTATATTTCTGTTTATTTTATCAGTTCACTGCTTGCTTACATTAACTTAAGTTGTCAAATGAGATTTGACCTATTAGTTCTCTGGATTTGATATATTAAGAGTTTTATATTGCATCCTTGGTATTCCTTGGTACACCTCCCAACTCTAAAATTATTTACAGGAATGTTTCATGAGGCTGTGTAACAGAAGTACTGTAATTAGACTTATGACATTTGCTTTTTCTCTGTGATCATGCCAGTATTTTATTAATGCTACAAGTTAAATATTTTGACTTCTCTGCATTTTTAGGGAACCACTCACAGCTTTCACTTGTACTAAAGATGCCACTAATATCTTTTCAGTTTTTGAAACTTCAGGCATTCGTCTTCAATAGTCAACCCAGTCTCTTTTTAATAACTTTTCCCTTACAAAATGTCATATTCCCTGTAGGCCTGCTGGCTATCATTAGGCAGTTTTGTTTCTTTATCCCAGTCATATACTAGCCTTACAATTGTGTTATACCCTTTTTCAGTATGTGTGCTCTATACCACTTAAAGATTTGTAAACTTTGAACTTTTGAGCAGTTTGAAAAGCTGCTTGGCTTTGCAAAGTAAGTAAATTCCTGTATGGATAAAGGGCTATTGCCATGATGCACTTGAATTACAGCATCTTGACTCGCTCCTGGATTTTGTTACTACTTTTCATTATGTCTTATGAGATGGGGAAAGTATTTGCTTTCTTGAAATTCAGTATCACTTTACTTCTGTATTCTTTGAACCAAATTCTGCTGAATCCAAGAAACTGACATTTGCTAGTTTCACATTTTCCTTCTGTTGTGTTGTATTTTCTCCCAGAACTAAAAGATGCAGAGCAGTTCACACTTCAGTTAATCTTTACATCGTTACTGTGCGTCCTGAATCCTTTTACAACATCACTCTAATGCTCAATCCACTAAACTGTTGCAGCAGATGACTTACCTGCTTTATGGGTTTTGCCATCAATTGATACATTTTTCCGTGATTGTCATTAAACAACTTTTACTGTGTTTTTCTGTTTGTGCAATTGCCTCATTCTCAGGAGGTTTAAACAAGGACAGCCTTTGTGCTTCTACAGTGACATACTTGTCTTATTTTGCTTATCTCTTCTTTCCATTAACTATTTTGTTTATTTTCTTGGGTAAAAGTGAGCAAACCATTTAATCTTTCTGGACTTCTGCTATTGTGCCAAATGATTTAGGTGACAATTGATGTTCCTGCTGTCTTCACCTAGGTATTACTTTTTTTTTTTTTCTTCCAGGATATTTTAACTCCCTACAGTATGTTTGTAAGAAGAGAGATTTTGTGGTTTGAGTATTTTTGTTTTCTTCCCATTTTACACCTCAGTTTTCAGCAGTTCTTGGATTTCGCTAGTGGAGGAGCCTCTTATGGCCCATAAAAGAGGAGACAGTGGATCACTGCAGCTTGTCTTAACACGAACTTTGTTTGAGGATGATCTATTGCCAAAATATGGCAAGGAAAAGGAACAGCTCCATGGTTTTCTTGTTATGTGGAAGGGCCTTTGTGTATTTTGTGTATGTAGGTATAGTTAGGATATGGTGATAATGTTTGAGATGCTTTCATGGTACCCTGGCAACTTCTTCCTGTGCTTTTTTAGTTGGTTCCTAGCAGGACTTGTGGGCCAAATTATTGATAAGATAAGGTTTCTTGTCCTAATCTTCCTTTTTTCAGAAAAAAAGACATCTGTGATGGAAGTGTTACTTAAGATGGGGATCTGACTTGAAAAGTGTTTGGCCAGGCATCTGGTTTGTATTGGTATAGGTTGAGCTATGCAGGTCTCGACAGTATGGAGAGGAAGTTAGTGAACACTTGTTGAGGCAAATTATAAAGGTCCGGGACTGGGAGAAAAAACATAGACCAAGAGTGGAAGGAGGAGCTAGCAAGTTTTAAAATATTAGTGTAAACTGTAGTATAACTTCGTGTCATATTAAAATATGACCTTGAACTTGGTTCCTCCCATCCCCATTCCTTAAAAGAGTGTTCAAGCAGAGCAGTCTTTCGGATTGTTTAGCTGTTGATAAGAATTAGTTAGAAAGGAAGTGTTATGGCAAGTCATTTCCTTTTTTCTGTCTCTAAGGTTTCTGCTTTTTTGCTCATAGAATTTTCTAATTCTTTTTCACACATGTGGACTAACAAAGTTCACTGTGTTCCTCATTTTTATAATGTAATATAAAAATTGTGCATTATTTCAATATATTGTGTTTACTTTCTGCCATATCACTTTCGTACCTAATTCAAGAGTGCATTTCTCTACTTCCATGTTCACCAGATCATAACCACACGAAGAGATTATTCACCACTGAGGAATGAAAGGCCATCTGTTAGTTATTATCTTTGCTGCGCTGCAGCCCTTCAAAATGAGTGCTTGGGAGAGACTTTAATGCTGTACCTAGTCTTTGCTCTCTTCTAGGCAAATGCACATACCTAGGAAACGCTACCTTCTTTTGTCTGGAGGGGGGAAAAAAATCTTCGTTCTTCCTGTAATTTACCAGAAGTTTGATTGTGGATTTTTAGGAGTAGGCCCAAAATAGATAGCATGATTTATTGCATCTGAATTACGCCAAATAAATACCTCGGTATTTCCACTCGGTTCTAGGAAGAAAAATCATCTTTGTTTAAAATACATGCAAGGGTTTTAGTTGATCTTGCTTACAGGAAAACTCTGAACATCATTATACAAATACGCATTTTAGTAATAGTTACAATTATTTGGATGATTGAAACTTGTTTATTCTTTTTTCAGTGTCTAGAAGACTGAACTAAAGAAGTTAGATGGTTACAATTTATCTTTAATTTCAGATTGTAGTTTTTTCTTTTTTATTAAAATTAAAGTTCCTGTAGATGACATTCAGGAAAACCTGATCAGGAGGGAATTTCCTGCTGTCTGAATTCATGGAGACAAGTTACGCCTGTGATGATAGCCACAGGCTCCATTTGAGGGGAGTT
>NW_010304664.1:0-19014 GCF_000700745.2 Antrostomus carolinensis | reverse complement strand
CCTGCCTGTGGGAGACAGATTAGGAGACTGAATTGCTGAATTCCTGGAAGGTGGTGGAGTAACTATAGATAGTGAAACTGCCCTTTGCAGAAACTCATAGATGCTATCAGAAGTGCAGAGCCACGTTAATTTCAGTGTTTTGTGAAAGGTAACAAAGCCATTTGTAGAATGAAATGTAACAGATTACATGGGAACTGATGTAGGATTGCCGAGTCTTGTTAAATTTTCTCAATTGTCACAATTTTTGTAGGCTTTTAAGCTGCCTGCTGGCAGGCAAATTTTATTTAATTTTTGTCTTTTAAAAAGCAGTTACTGTTATTTCATTCCAGCTAAAATCAAGAGCTGTTCTCTGCCATGATTGTCTCTTTGTGTCCTTATAAATAGAATCCTCTTATTAAGAAGAATCCAGGCCTATTTCTTGCTTCATGACATGGGCATAAAGCCTTGCTTGGGCAAGAAAATGATCAGGAAAACATATTATTAGATAGTGGGTGTTGGACAAGGAGGCTGAGGCAACGTATGAAAGAGAAAATACGTGGGAAGTAAATACCAGGAAGGAAAGAAGATTGGGAAAGAAGGGTGCTAAGAGAAGTCCCACTGAGTACAGGGATCAGGAAGCCATAGCACAGACAATTTGTATGAACTGGGCAGTGGGAGAAAAGTGAAAGCAGGGGGAGGGTTTAAAAGAAGGGTGTGAACGCAGGGTGTTAAGGCAATGGTTCTGTCAGAGTGGTCAGTTTGTTTGGAACCAGGCTGGTCTTCAAATCCATCCTGTCATGAAGGGCTGAGGGAGCTTGTTTAGGATGACAGACTCAGTTAAATTGGTTCCTGCAGCTGGCCCTGGAGCATGGAAGAGTCCAAGTGAAATGACAGACTTAGATGCTAGTTGTTATTCATTTTACTGGGTTGTCACTTGAAATGCACAGTGAAGGAAGGGCCTGAAGAAGGTTGCAGCTTGTTAAGGGTTCTTACTGAGCAGGCTATGCAGTCCCAGTGATACAGGACAAGTAGGTAAAAATGGTGATAAAAGAATATCTGGTAATATCTGATTACCAGGTTAACCCTGCTCCATCTCCTACCTGTGGTGAGGCCACTTCCTTGCATATACATGGGAGGACCTGCACTCTAGTGTTGCCCTACATCCTCAGCTCATCCTGGTGAATCATCAGTACAGGAAGTTACAAGACTTGTAAAAATGCCATTTCATTTTTCTCCAAACAGGTCTAACCTTTTCATGAGTAAAAATTGGAATTGTGTGTGTATATAGGCTTCTGGAAAAGCCTTACAGGGCAATCTTCTTTTGCCCATAGGGCCTGTGTTCACCCTCTGGTGTTTGCCTTTGTTCTAGTTCTGGGATAAAATTGGGAAGGTTTTTATCATGACAGTCTTTCAGAGAGAACCTGAAAAATCAGTCTTGCTCAGGAGCCATCCTGTGTTGGACTTTGGCATTGAGTGACAAGTAGTATTAGTTTCCTTTTGAGATCTTTTAAGTGTGCCCAGTTAAGGAAGAGGTTGGCAGGTGGATTAGCAGAAAACCTCAACTTGCACTTGTGTATAAAGTATGGAATGTGGTAGACTGAGATCTTTTGGATAGCATAGACAATAACAGCACAGTTTAAAAAAGAGAAGCATTAAACTCCTTTGTTATATTCTCCATGAAGTTTACAGCCCACATTATGCACTAAAAATTTGGATGTTTTTTCTGTTGCTGTCAACCTATAAAATTTACTTTAAAACCAAAAAAGATAAAGCTCTGACTCGGTGATCTAATACTTCAGTAATTTACTATCATAAAATAGTTTTAAGTACAAATGTTTTATCTTATGCCAAGCTGGACGCTAAAGATGTTTTGTCTAAAACATGAGATAATGGAAAGTGTATTGTGGCATGTGAATTACTTAGCCTTTTGGTGGTAAATGTTTGCTTAACCAGAAAAGAATGTGTTGAGGTCCTTGCCAAAGGAAAGGTATTGCCATACTTTGCATTTAGAGTACTGTAAATAAAGCAGTAAATATGTTTCTGTTCATGTGTGTTAATCCACAAGTTATGAATGCATCCATTCAATAAGAAATGTAATATACTGTTATCCCTTTTAAAAGGTTTCAGTAAGAAGAGGTTATAATTACTTTGGGTTGAGAGAAACATGAAACCAAATATTTTCATGATGATTGAAGTTGAATATGAGAGAGAAATAGTTTTTGCTCAGACTAAGTTTCTCTTAAATCCCAAGAACTCAAATCCTGTTTTACCTTCAATATTCTTCTTGTGTGCTGACTCCTCTGATGTAGTGTTCTTAATCACATGTTACTGTAAACCATAAAGTATATCATTTCCTTCGCCCATCCAGTGTTGTTTTTGGCAAAAGAAAACCCAACTGCATAATATGTTAATGATCAGAGAAGGCAGAGCAGCTGTGGGAAATACTCCACTTATTGCCCGCAGTGTATTTTGGTTTTGAACTTCATTTGCCTTTAACAGATACAATAGTTTAGTAGTAATTTAATAATGCTGATTACAGAAAGAATTGCATAACTCAGATTGCAGCGTAATAACATCAGAGCGTATGTTGGATGCCACATAGCAAGTGAAAGCAACAGGGTTTCTCTTGTACAGGGCTTTGAAATATCCCTTCTTTTCCCTAAAATCCCACATCTAGGTTTCCAGTTAGAAGTTGGGAGCAGGTATTACAATTCTAGGAAATAATTGTGGAGAAGATGCTCAGTTTACTTTTTATTACTGTGGCATCATTTGTTACGTACCTGACTTCACCCTCCAGCATGAAGAGGAGACCTTTTCTGGGAAAGAACTGCACATCTGAGTCATGCTTCTCTTGCAGCATACACATATGTGGGGATTTCTACAAGGATTTTCTTGCAGATGGTGCTGTAAGCAGAGATTTCCTTAGGCATAAATGGGGATATCGTACCACCTTTTAGAAATTATTACACCAGTGTTCTGTGTATCAGAGCCCTTACTTCTACAAACCCAGAACTCTGAAGTGCTTCAAAATACACCTTTGCTTTAGTAGTTGTTCAGATTAGCTTTTTATTTCACCTTCCAAGTATTTCACTGATAATTCATAAGCAAATGTGATAATAAGGTTCACTACTAACCATGTAAATTAAACCTGTAGTGTTAAAGCCCGTAGGTAGAACGTAAGTTCTACTTACTAAGTTAGTTATTTTAAATTTAGAATCTAATTTTGGTAAATCTATCCATTTTGATAACCCTAAGTCCATATCCAGTTTTGGTAAAGATATTCGTTACAGACTCATAAAATATTTCAGCCCTTAGAGAAATTTTGCTTTTATTCTCCCCTTGTTCTTACGCTTAGGTGTTAGGAGGGTTTAAAAAAAAAATGTAGTTGGATAATAAGACTGGATTTGTAATTTGAATCATAAGTTAGTTCTTCTGAACATGATATCAACTGAAAATCCTGTGACTTGCCAGAAAGCTTTTCCCCTCAGAAGGTGTACATTATGGTTTTGGTAGTATTAAATAGTAAATACTATTTACTACTAATAAAATAGTAGTAGTTTGGTAGTATAAACATAAACATTATGGGTTTGGTAGTATTAAATTAAAAAATAACATTATTTATTATCAAAAGTAAAAGTCCCTGTTATTTTTAAGGTACAATGAGTTGGATGCCAGTAGAAGCCTCCTAGACAATTTGAAAGGCAAAGTAATAATTGAGTATCCAACGTTATTTGTGGTCTTGAAAACACTGAAGAATGACATGGTGGTTCTTGGCCAGGGTAAGTATTTATTTATTTCCTGTTATGCTATACTTCCATATTTTAGTTAACTGTATCCTTAATTATTGCTTATTTATTAATAATGACAGGAATTTGCAGTATGTCTCGTATTTCCCTCTGAGTCTAAAATGTTGCTATAAAAAGCTGTTATGAATGCTCTGTGTTAAAACTGCTGGCTGATGGCTTACATCCATAAACTGCCTTGTTTGTGTTTTTCCTAACTTTGTTTACTGGTGCTTGAATCTTTTTTTTGTATATTTTTAGCCACTAAGGTAAAACAACTTTTCAGATTTGTGATAAATTTTGCACGCAGCAAAGTTTGACAGAGTTGGTTATTTCTAAAAAACCAAGCTGTCTGGGGAGGATAAGTTTTAAATAAACCTTCCTGTTCATACAAAGGAATCATTCCCCATTATTTCCTAGCATAGCTCCTAACCTTGGGCAAATAATTCTGAATTAGGGGATAGTTATTAGAAATCGTAATGGCAAAGTAGCTTTTCAGGTGGGTTAAAAACACAATGTTATCTTTCGAAAAGTACTTAGTTGAGGGAAAACTTCCATCTTGGAGTGAACTTAGAGGAGAGACCAGGCCTAGCAGGGATTTGTATTTTAGTTTTGAGTTAGTTTCTATCTTTCTCCTCAGTATAAAGGCTTCGTGTCCCAGCTTTGCTTTCTACAGCTGCTGATACAGGGAATCCGTGTCCTTTTTCCTTAGTCCCCCAGCTAGTCACTTTAGTTATCAAATGCCATACTCTTCAGTGCTGAGCCAGTCTGTAATTTTTGCAGATTTCAGAGGGAAAGCTTTGGATACGTTTGTGATGGCTGTTTCCCTGTGGCAACTCAGTCATATGTGTATAATTTGACTGAATGAATATGAGACTGAGAATATTATACCAGTGATATCAAACTTCCATGGATCTTGGCTGTTCTGACTAGATGATGCAAAGCGACCCATTGGAGCAACCTGCTCTCAGAGAAATGTCATGCAAACATTTCTTGCACTATGTACAGCAAGAGCTTCTGAGAGTGAGACACCGTGCCAGGGAATGGGGTAGGATTCTTGTCTGAGCAACTAGGTCCACTCATATTTACCCTAGGAGTGCACATACATATACTGGAGTACAAGGAAACTAGGTGTCTTCAGTTTATCCATTATTTTGTGATCTAGGTCCCTTGCTTTTCAGTAGTCAGCCCTATCCCTATGATGTAGATGTCAGGGGGAATTAAAATTGATTGACTCATGAACTTAATCTGAATATGGTGGTTGTTACTGTCTCCTGAGGTAGTAGGGAGGTTGTCCTTTTAAGGGTATAGATTCAGTTAAGTGTTGATGGAACAACTATATTTTGAGGTCGTGCTGCCGCAGCAATTAGCTGATTCTGTAAAAGGCAGAGTAGAAGGGCAAAGGGAGGAGAGAGACAGTAATAGCTGGGGAAGTGCCCATAGCTCCCACAGGACAGTGCAAGTGTGTGTCTTCAAGATGGTGACCTTCTTCTTCTGCTCCTACTTACCCTATCTCTGCCAATACTGCCTTTCCTTTCTGCCTCCCTTGTCTGTGCACCCCCAGAGGGACACTTGTCTTGGAGGGCTTGTCTAGCTGACCTTCCCGTGGCATTCCAGGAAAATATCTGCCACATTGATGAGTAGATGTCTGGCAGGGTGTCTGCCAGAGCACAGGGGCTTTCACTACCATAGCCCTCCAGGGTCAGTTTGCAAAGGACCTGGGCTAGAACAAGAAACAAAGTCTTCTGGAAATATAACTGCTAAAATGATGTTTCTTAACTGAGCAGTCTCAGATCTACCCCTTCCCCAGGAAGGACAGAGGCAGGTGTTCTTAGCCACAGCAAGAGGCATCTGCAGGCAAAAGATCACCGTTCCCCACTGCGATTCACCTTACTACCCCCAGTGACTGGGGGAGAGCTAGAGCTGGACGCCTTCAAAGAGAGACTGCTAGAATTTAATGGGGACAAAGCCTGATTCTTCTATCCTTGTTCTCAGAAATGGCTGAAGTATTTTACCCGAAATTTTAAAAAAACCAAAAGGATTGAAGAATGAAACTGGCACTGAAAAATCTAAACCCAGAGTTTAAATTTTACATTATAAGTAACCTGCAGACAGTTTTATGGTGAGAAGAACTGGGCAATCTTAATTTATAGGCAGTGCTATCAACACCATAAAAATATGTTACTTTTGAGTTAAGGCAATCTATAATTGCTGTTAAATAAAACTTACTGTAGCAGACTAAACTAAAGCTAAAATCTGTCTGTTGAGCTTCACTGTGAGTCAGAAGATTGCCACATTCTTTTATGTGATGTTTTGATGCTTGACTTGCTTATAGCAAAAACTATAGGTGCTCCGATTTCAGCATACAAGGTCAGTCATGGCTGAAGATAGTAGGGGATTATAGAAGCTTTCACAGGACTTAGGGGCAAAAACAATCCTTACTTTGTGCATTACTCAGTACATATCTGGCATATAAATGTTAATTGATTATACACTAGATTTAATGTGGACAAAATGTGACCTCCGATGTTTCTGGGTGAAATGCTTCTATTTTCTTGAACAAATTCCATTGAAACTGTACAGGTGCACACTGTGTCCTATGTATTATCTGAGTTTGCCAGCTGTAGAACTTATCTTGACAAGACAGTAACTGTACTGCATCAGCTCCCTTTTGGTAACATTTCCTTAATGAAGCATCTGACAGTAAATGCTCAAAAACTTCTTTAAAATCATAGTCGGATCAAAGGCTGAAAATAACAATGAGAGCGGAGGGTGAATCATGGGCCTGCTTTGCTGTAGTTTATTTTTGTGCTGCTTGAGTGCCAATGACCCGTGGCATTTGGTGACCTCACCACAAGGTGACTGGGCTGGGTGCTTGTTAAAGAAGGAGTCCCAAGATGTGAGGCTTAAGACCAGTTTGGGACATGAGCGCTTCACGATACGATCTCAGCAGACCAGAACAGCTGTGTCCTAAAGCACAACTTATTGTGCAGCTTTAACTTCATCAGCCTTAGCTCATGGGTTCATGCAACTTGATACCACCTTTGGGATGATGGAACATGTGGAAGGAATACATAGGTGCATCATCTTAATTTTCCACTTCCATTTAGAATTTCTCTTTAGTTCCTCATCTTAACTGAAATGCTAATAAAAATGTAGATGACTTATAATTCATTACAGTTGTTACATAGATGTAGCAACCCAGAAAACAACATTTAAAACAAGTAAGCCAAGAGAACAATTTGAAGTTCACAAGTGGATGAAGAGGAAGAGTTTTGTGTGGGATAAATACTCTGCTTATCTACTTGACTGAAAGACCAGGATTTAAAAACTGAAAGAAATTCTCAACATCGTGTTGCTTTCTCCTTCAGCCACAAGGTCCTACCCAGGGCTTTATCCCATGTTACGAGACTGGTTATGTCTTATGAAATAGCTGTCCTCAAGGAAAGTGAGATTAAAAGGAAAAGAAGATATGAAAGTGCTTCTGTTTGATGAGCAAACAACATTGCTGAAACTAATTGCTTGCTTGTTTTTTGTTTGCATCCTACACCCTCAGATGCCAGTGAACCTGCGAAGAACTCGGACAGTGAAAGTTCATCCTTTTCATCTGTGGAAGAAGGGGAAATTCGTGACAGTTCATGATGGTTCTTGGCCAGAAGAGGATGGAATGAGCCTTTTATATTTTGTTTTTATTTAATTAAATCCTTTTTTTATACAGCTAAGTTCTCAGATGTTTGGTTTGCCTTCCTTCACTAAAGGCAGCACTTCCAAACTGCCTGCCTATTTTTGGAATGCATATTTAGGGATGTAAACAAAGAGATGGGGAATTGCTGATTCCAGAAAAAAATGATATTTGATTGCACCCTTTTTTCCATCTGTCTTTAATAAATCAGAGTAAACCAAATTTAAAGTTTGCGAGTTAGTTTCAACAATATATCTTTTCCTATTACCATGACAGCTCAGTATCTGATTTCTGAGTTTAAGTATCTGATGTATGTGGATTTGAGTCTTAGTACTTAAACTTACTGAAAAAAACCCACTGGCGTTTCATTACATTAATTTTCTTTTAGGGTGATTCTTTGTCGTGCTGAGCTGCTGCAAATAATCTTACTTTAATCTTCTGTGGTGACATTTTGGGTGCCTGGTGCAATACATTTTGTTTTGGTTTGTTTTTTTTCTTACTTGGTTGCATCTTGTCTAATGTGTAAAGGGCAGATCAAACCATGTTTTCAGGGTAGCATGTTGCTGTATGATTAATCTTCTACCCTGAACTTCTAAATTAGCATGGGTTTTGAAATCAATAGAAATGGATAGATAGAGTGTCACTAGTGCTAATATACTTAACTTCTAAACAATGCTTATGTTCTGCACCTCATATTAGTAGTTTAACTACTGAAGCCAGGTATTTTAAATATTTACTGGAATATCAACTAAATTTACCTACTGAAAAACAAATAAACCTTAAAAATAGTCCTGTACTGTATCATCTGCTGATAACAGAAGTGTGTTTTTAACTCCTGAGGAGATTTCTAGATCCCAGAGCACTGAGCACTGTATCTAAGTCTCCCACGCCTGTGGGGTCTGTTGGAGGACGAGAACAGCATGCACTGCAAGTGATGTGAGACAGGTGAACCCCTCTGCACACTTGCACCAGGGAGTTCTCGGGAATCAGCATAGGCATTTGGGCTTAGTTTGCAAGGGTCTAGCTCAGGCAGCATTTGTAAAGTCCTTATGGGCATGATCACTTGGTCAACAGCTCTGTGAGGTTGTTGCTGCCATTGTTGTTACCCCAGGCTGTTTGTCTCCTGCTTGAGACTAGCACCTTTGTGACAAAAGTTGGTGGCATGGGATGCACACTGAACTGCCACGAAGGTGGTTTTTCAGTCATAAGTGTTCTTCCTGCCAGTGCTGATATTGTGAGTAGAAAGACAACAGAAAGCAGTGAAGGCACTTGTTGAGGAACAGAAGCAATACAAGAGAGGGCTCAGCTTCCAGTCTAGGCTTCAGGGCACCAGGTTGTCAGTTCCTCACCAGTCGTGCTGTGTGGAGAGGATTTTTGAGATGTTCAGAATTTTAGAAGTTATTTTTTTCAGACCTTTGCAAACAAATTCTCATTAAAAAAATCGTTCACCATAACATGTAGCTACTGCAGTTCGGAAAGAGCGTCAGACCTTTGTAGTCACATACTACTTTCTCACAGCAGCACCACGTGTCCTTTCCCTTATGTGTTTTGCAACCCCTGGTAAAACAGGGAAGTTTTTCTTCTTGCCTGGCCGTAGCCACCTGTGCTCTATTTTCTTTTTCAGTCGTTGTTGGTCCTCTGCCCACCTCTTGTTTCAATATTTGTTTTTTTAACCCTTTTTAAAGGACCAGGATTCCTAGCTATAGGTGCTGCTTTCATATTTTTTCAGTTCAGTGAAAGTGAATAAGCTTTTCCTAATCAGTGATTACTGCACGCTGACTTGGTAGCCACAAATTACTTTAAACCAGTCTTGAACCCATTCATAATAACACCAATAAAAGAGCAGAACAGCAAAACTGCCACAGTTCATTTGCCAGAAAATGTTTCATCTGGAGTAAAAGCGTGGCATTTCTGGTAAGATTCATAGCACACAGTGGAAATAAGAGTGCTGCAAATATTAGTGTTTTCTGCATGTGTATGTGATTAGTCTTTGGCTGAGACTTGTAATTTACATTACTTTCCTACACTCTTGTAGGTTTTCATTAATTGTATGAAGGCGTTTGCCTGCGGGTTTTTTTCTTACATAAATCTAGTTTAAGCTTCCTTGTGAGTCAAATGCAGCCGTAAATTGTTTTTAAATGAAGACACTGTTAAATCTATCCTTCAGATTTAAATCTTTTCCTACCTTAAAGAAGGTTTTAAAAAATGATTAAGGAGCATTCCTGTGGCAGTTACTAGAACTGAAATTTCCCAAACAAAGCTGGGAATCATCTTCTAGATTTCAATCAAATTGAGAGTAAAAGGCCTTCGTAGCATTTGCCATTCATTCCCAGGTAACTATTTACCTATTTTTATTTGATTTTGATAATAGTTACACTAGTTTGAACAGCAGTGATTCATCAAATGCAAGCCAAGATGAAATTTGAATATTTTTATTCAGTTTTGCTAAACTTTTTCAATTTTTGTTTATAAAAATGAATCAGAATTATGGTCTCTGGCTAAAAGCACAGCCTTACTGGTGACAGGTGACCAGTGCAGGTCCTGCAGCAGTGTTAATTCTTCATAATAATAAGGTGACTTAACCCAGAACAAGCATCTTGTAATAAACTGAAGAGAGAAAATGCATCTTTAAAAGCTGTATTTTTAAATTTCTGGTCAAGCACTTGAAATTTAAGACATGGAGCTGAGGCTGGCTGGAAGACTTCAGTTCCATCCATTTTGAAAACATGCTATTGTAATCACATTATACGAGGATCCCTACAGGACTCTGCCTTGATTCAGCGCAGATGATGTCTGTGAATGAAAACTGTGTAATGTTGTTTTAATCTTCATCATTCAACACCAGCTTGTGTTGAGTGCTTGATTTTATGCCTACTACGCTTACTCATTTATTTTCCTCTTTAAACTACTTGTCACAGAAGGAACAAGCTATTTGTGTGTAGGCTGTTACGGCATTTCTTCTAATGTTTAGACTTCTCAGGTTTCACACCCTGAACTCTCACAGCATGCTTGAGCTGAAGGACCATCAGCTTACAAAGTGAAGAGTAAAGGCTCTTGTCCTGAATGAACATGCTACTTAAAAAAATTAAAAGCTTAATGAAGTCATCCCTTTCACAAGCCATAAGGGACAAAAATAGAGCATAGCTAAGCGCATAGCAATAGCCAAGAGGTGGGATTGAGTCAGCTGTATGAGAGAACTTGGTTCTTTTCCTTTTTTGTATAACTTCCTGGGAGTATGAGGCATACGTTACTGAGTTGTCATGGGTAAACAATGTTGTAGCCCTTTAGTGTAACAGCAGAGTTTTGAATTAACACATCTGAATTGTAGGTTTTACTGTATTTATCTCCACATTAGGAATTGTTGATCCATAGAGGAAAAGAAGGTCACGCTACAAAATGCGTGGTTGGCACTAGGTCTTAGAGGCATGGCAGCCCAATTTTTGTTTCTCCAGTTGAACAGTGCAGTTTTACTTTGCATTAAGACTAAAACTGTTTACCGTGCAGAACACACACTGTAGTCTAAAAAAGCACATAAATGTCGAAGTTTGCTGTAGTGCTGATAGGAAGTCCAGCCTCTGTGTTGTGTATAAGCCAGCTGTGATTCCAGCCCTGCCTGGCCAGATACGGCTGTTCTCTATTGACATCTGTAGGAACTGAGAATGTATAACACCTTGCAAGAGCAAAGAGTGAATATACAGCTGTGATGATGTAACTTCAGGCCATATTTAGTCACAAACATTTAATTCTGCTTTCTTAAGTCCCAAGCTCTTTTCCTAAAAACATTTATTCTTCCTCCCTCCAAAGGAAAAAAAAAAAATCTTGAATTTGTGTTTATGTTGTTGCTATGACATTCAGTTAAACTCTATGCAGATGCAGGTTCTGTTAATAAGAGAAAAAAAAACGGTCTGTGTACTTCAGTGAACAAAGATCACCCTGTGTTTGTGTTAAAATGTTGCTATGGCAGTGCATATGGTTTTATTTGGTGGAAATTTGTGGTGAAATAGAAGGAAGTCGCATGTATGCAAGACAAACCAACTCAAACACTGAAACTGAAAGGGAAGTTGCAGATGACATGTAGAACCAGGAAAAAACCAAGGATGGTTATTTTGCTGCCTGTCTGTGATTTGATAACAGAAATGTGTTCCCAGTGTGTCTTGCTGGGTCTCGGTGACCTGTCGGACAGTGACTTAGCTCCAGTGATGCTTTTATTGCAACAGCTTCTTTCCCTCCTTGGCTCTGTGCATTGTAACATTTTTTTGTTTTGGAAGCAAAGTGCCACTGGCTTGGCCGGATTTCACCACTGCTGACTTTTCCTGATGGAAAGCATTTCCAAGCTATCTTATTGTAGTAGGCTTTTTGGCAGGAAAAATCAATAGAGTGGTAAAATATGGAAAGCCGCTAGAGCCTCGCCTGCCTTTGGGGCAAGGGGAAGTCTTTTTGGACTCACTGGCTCCTACTAGTGATAGAAACGGTGGATTTTTTTTTTTTAACTGGCACAGTAGTCCCCATATTTATCTAGTCCTGTTGCGTTAGGCTTCTTTTTGCATCAGTTGCATCAGTAGAGCTGTTTGTGGGGCTATGTGACAAATAAGAGCAGGTTAAAAATAATCCACTAAAGAGGCAGGGATAGAAATGAGAGGGGAGAGGGAGTCTTGAAGAGAATAAATTACCACACTGGGAGCCAGCGGGTTCCTGCGTGATCCCAGCTGGTGGATAAAGCAAAAGCGTTTAAAATCACGTTGACACTTTCTTCCTGTCATCCCAATCCTGCCTCAAAACGGAGGAAGTGACTGTGACAGCTGCCTATTGCCTTTCCACTCCTTGCTTCCAGGTTTCTACTGTAGGCCCAGAACCTGTCTACTTTGCCAATATGCCACCTCCAGTATGCCCAAGTGAGGTGAAAATGAAGTTGGTGGATGAGGTACAGGCATTCAGGAAAAAGAGCAGACAGGGGTGGTGTCTCTGTTGACCTCTTTTCCCAACCTGTACTTTCACCTGTGCTTGGGCATCCATATTGGCTTTAATGAGATTTTTCCACTACAGCACAAGTATCTGCTTCTATGGAGTAAAATATATTTTCCTGTGTTAAATTCTCATTAATAGACTTGCTGATTCTACAACCATGCTGTCTTGATGTCTAATTTTGTCAAATTCATGAGCTAATTAGGATCTAACCTGGTTAGTTTGAGATGCTCAAGGAAATCAGCAGCTTCTGAGAAACTGATGTCTTAGACAATCTGCTAGGCTCCTTTTGATCTGGTGTTCAACCAGTGTTCTCAGAATATTGCTGGACCACACTGCTGACTGTTCAGCTGACATCTATAATGGATCACTGGTACTGAAATTGCATTCATATTCATAGAATCATAGAATGGTTTAGGTGGGAAGGGACCTTAAAGATCATCTATTTCCAGCCTCCCTGCCATGAGCAGAGACACGTTCCACTAGACCAGGTTGCTCAAAGCCTCATCCAACCTGGCCTTCCAGGGAGGGATCATTCACAACTTCTCTGGGCATCAGTTTAAGTTGTCAGTGTGTCCTAGATACCCATCTGGGCAAATCTCTGCACCCTGTCTTTAAATTTCTTCTGTCTACTAAATGAAGACCTTGCAAAGTCTTGTGTAATTTCCTCCTGGACTGTTGCTACATTCCATCCCGTAGCATACTTCAAGACAGATGAAGTTGCTTATGTGAATGGTGCCTCAGAGTCTTTCAGGATCTTCTTTGATATAAATTGTGTATCTAGAAGTTAAAGCTCTGTAGTTTGGTTTTGTTGGGGTTTCTCTTTGGGGGGGGAGTCATAGCAGACTGGATACCATCTATTTAGTTTATTGGGGTTTGGTTTTTACAGGGTAATAGACACAGATGCTTATTGCATCATTTTGTTGGTTGAAGTCTTCTTTTACAAGATTTGTATTTTCTAGACATCAAGTCTCACTGTAGGTCAGTGCAGTTCAGTTGTTCATGAGTTGATTTATAGATATCTCCAAAGGTAGTTGTATGTTATTGCTTTCACCATGGCACCTCCCCATTTCTGTGTGCTGTTTTATACATGGCTGTGTAACACGGAGAAAAAAAATTGTGAAGATGAAAACAGGGACATGTCTACATGAAAAAACAGGCTTGAGGCAGAGCAGCCGGTGAAACTACACAGCCCCCCCTTGCTGTGTGCTGAGCACTCTGGGCACTGTATGGAAATAGTTCCACTGATTAAACAGGAGTAAACTAAAATGCACACGCTGCAGGATCAGCTCAGAAGGGCCAGCATCTGGAAGGAGCAAGCTCTGGTGTGACACATCTAACTGCTTCTGTGGAGGTAGGATTGGCTTCCAACCCTGAATGACTGCCCACTGCAAAGTTTCTTGTTTTGGGCCTCAAGACCTGTGCAGCTGTGGCTCAGAAAGTCTCCTGCATACCCAAACCTGTGGCCGAGCTGCTTGTCGGGAGTGGGGGAGGGATTCACGCAGCTTCAGTGGCCTGTGAGCACAGGAAGTCCTCTTGCAGCAATTCCACCGATCCACAGTGTCTCTGCCTGTTCCCACGTGCCCACCGGCGATGGGCCCGATTCCCAGGGGTCGGGCAGCCCAGTGGGGACTGCTTTGCTGTGGGCTCTGCAGTAATTTATATATGGAGTACGGAGGTTGCCATGGCTCAGCTTGGGGAGGGTTCATCAATAGCTTGGCTGACCCACTGTCAGTAAGATGTCAGCTTTTCCTCTCAGGGGAGCGAGCTGGCAGCATCCCACGAGAGGGGCTTCAGTGTAATCATGGAAGTCTGTTTTCTGCATACTCCTGCTTTTGTCTTGTTTCCTGTGATGCAGCCCTTAGGGAAGCAAAATCTTTGTCTTCACTGTGTTGCCTTCATTAGCAGGGAAGATTGCATATGTAACCCTGATGTTACGGTGGTTACCACCATCAGACCCTTGTAAATAAGCACACTGGATACAGGAATAGGTGTTTGTTCAGTCCTAAAACTGTAGTTTGACAAAAGCTCCTTTTGGCGGCAGCAGCAGCTTCAGCAAACTGCCCCACGCCACCGCGCTCCATCCCCGGGTGACCCCAGCACTTGCACCGGTACGGCTGGCTGGGGGGCTGCGTGACAAATCAGAGCAGCTTAAAAATACACAGCCAAAGGACCAGGGACTGACATACGAAGGGAGAAGTGGGACAGCTGAAGCAGGGGCTGCTGTGGAGGGGACAGTGCCCGCAGGCTTCGGTAGCATTTCTTGACCTCTCGGACAAGCACGGGGGTCTCGTGGTCTCTGCCCAGCTTGGAGGAGCACCACGCAGGGCAGGTGGCTTTATTGTCAGGACTTTAACTGCTTGATGGCCCGGCATTAGCATGTGCTGAAAACTTACTGCTTCTTGTCATGTACATTATCTATTATGGTCCTCACTCCTCATCTTTTAGTATTCGTCTTGAAGAAGGATTTTGGTATTTTAGTTTTTGTCTAAGAAATAAAATTATAGTTGTGCTTATTGACCTTACCTGTAAGCCCTGCCTGTTGCACTTAAAGGAACCCATGCTTTCACTGTTTATATTTTTATGCCTACTATTTTGGGTTTTTTCTGATGGAATGACAGAGGGTATAAAGATTTAAAAGCAAGTGCAAAGATGAGATACAAAAAATTACAGTGATTCATTTTACAGTATTGAAAATTGTGGGTTTCATTAGTTTTGCCGTGTAATTGTGAAATGCAAAAAGTGAAGAGGGGACTATATGGATGATGATCGGTTGGTGTGAGATCCCAGCTCTGGAAGACTTGCAGTTCATTTAAGCGAGGTTCATTTCCTCTCTTTGTAGCAGGATAATTTAATTTAGTATATTTTACTCTTATGTTTGCTCCTTTTACTCTTATGTTTGTTTAGTATATTTTACTCTTATGATCTGCTCCTGCAGCACTTATTCTCCCAACAGTACATTTTTGTTTAGCAAGCAGATTACAGAACCACCGCTCTGCTCAATGAAACATGGAAAGCCCAAAGTGCAGGTTGTAAAATCCAGGGCCTGGCTAGAGCCACACTTGAGGCAGGAGCTGTTTGTGTATGGGGTGCACGTTACAGACACAGAGTCCACACATATAGCATAGTCACAGGTATATGTAATTTTTCCGGGAGCTGTTACTTACGTTGGTTTGAAGATGGGTGTCATTCAGGGGTAAGTGTCAGGGGGAATGGCAAGGAACACGTGTGCAGCTGCTCTGTTCCTCTCTTCGTGCAGCAACCCAAGGTGTAAACCTGCTGATTTCTCAGTCAGCGGCTGAGGCAGTGACGTGTTCACTGCTGGATGTAAGTAGAAGCCAAACAAAAGCGCTCCACTGCGTTTTAAGCTTTTACTGTCAACAAATATTGTACAGACAAGTTTAGCTACAGCTGAGACTGGTGGCCAGGTGGTGAATTCCAAAACAGCTCAAGTTTTGAATGCCTTCGGGGAGAGAACTCGACTGAGCAGAAGAGAGACGGCTGTAATTTCTCAGGCAAAGCATTAGCTGCCAGAGATGAGCTCCTGAGATATTTGGCCATTTATTTTATTGAAATATTTATGTCTAATCTAATGAAAAGTTGACTCTTAACCACTCGTGTATCTAACTGGATGACACCCCTTCACAATTCTAAAACCTCAAAAATTAGTCTCTGGTTTTTATGAGAAGTAGCTTTCCTACTGAAGACTATGGGAGGATATTTTGCCAGAGAGCTAACCAGTGACAAGGAAGAGGGAAGAAAAAAAACAAACCCACCTGTTGCAGGTTTCCTTTCAGTCTGATCTGTCGTGCAGCTTTACAATACCCAGCAGAGTACAAATGTTTGATGCTGCTTTCTCAGATGCTCCTCTAGTTCATTTTTTTTTTTTAAATGTCATTTTCTTACTATGTGCCAGCTACCTTACCTCTTACAACTCCCTCAGTTAGCCAAATGTCATCTGTGTCCCCCAGGATAAAGTAATTACATATTTAAAAAGTAGGAAGGGGAGGTGAGGAAGAGAAAAGTGGCTGCTTTGCCTTTTACTCTATTGGAGAAGTACTTGAAATTCCTCACATTCTTCTCTTGTTAACAGTATGTTTACTTTTCATCACTGGGTTATTAGGATTAACAAAAGTCATTGCTTCAAGCTCATTTAATTTTAATTTAGTGAAAACAAACTACCTCCAGCAGACTGTAGGAAACATTCTTCTGCCACAGAAATGGACTGATTTGCAAAAAGCAGCCAACAAAAAACGTAAGACCTGACGACCACTTCCACCCCAATGTTCAACCTCACGTGCATGCACTGCATTCTAATGAAGTACTTTATGTTGCAAATTCCAGGATGGTTTGAATAATCTGACAGTCTAATTAACATTTCAGTCTATCAGACATTTGCTTTCAATACCAACCAGCTTTTTCTGTATCTACTTCCTAAGGCACAGGGTTGCAGACTGCATCTACCACTTCAACATGTCATTTACCCACAGAATTAGACTCTTGCTTTCTAGTTCATTGCTGCATCTGTAGTAGAGCTTGTTTTAATTTCCAGATGATCTAAGCTTTTCAGAATTCAAAGTTTTCACTGAAAGTTTTTGCATTTGCTATGTTTATGTCTGTTGCCTATCAGAATGCTCTACTAAACATAGTTAGGTAAATATTTCTTTATTAAATGATTAATTCCATAAATAAATTCTTTTAATTCATTGAATATAAAATTAAAATCATTTACAACTTATTCCAGTATTACAGGGGCTGGAAGGGGTAAAAAAAAAAAAAAAAAGTCAAAGGAAAACAAAAGAACTACAGTTTGATAAATAAAATACTCAGCTTTAAAACAACTGATTTCTGTTTGCCATTAAACTACAGTTGGTACATAATAGCTGCCACTGTGAACACTGAACAAGTGCCCACCTCAGGAAGGAATGTAACTTCCAACTTGGTTGGGAAAGGGGGAGAGGAGATGGAGGGAGGGGGAGAAGCATAGTGTTAAATTGAACAGGATAGAAAAAAAGTTTTCATAACCGAAACAAAACATTTATCTGATCACTTACAAACAGAAAACAGTATATAATTAGATAAGGTGCTCCAAAAAGAAGCAGTGAAGTTGCTCCAGTACTATGAAGCTTTAAGTATGCTTAAATCTGTTGCATTAGTGTCCAGTTGCACAGTGCACTCTCGTAACATCTCAATGTTGCCCTCAGAGGGGCAACGCACCATTTCCATCAAAGGTCCTTTTCTCCACGGCTGGTTACTTCAAAATTCTGTTTAGCATCCCACCCCCAACACAACTCAGTCCCTAAATTTGTGAATGTCATTGACTAGTCTGTAGTAGGGATAAGCTTCATTCGCATGCGGACAGTTGTAGTTGCATCGGCAGGACTGGATCATCATGACGCTCTTGGTAAAGGTTTCTCCATCATCGCAGCGGAATCTGATCTTGACAGTCCTGGTCTGCTGAGGCGTACAGCACCTGCCATCCACACAGGAGCCACAGTACTTGGGGCGGTACTTCTTCACACTGGAACATCCGGCATAAGTAAACTTCACTGGGGCTGGGGACTTCTTAGTCTTGGTACATTTTTTTCCTTTCTGTAAAGAGGAGGCAATATTATTATTAGCAGGAGATTCTTCTCCAGCCTTCACCCTCTACCTGAAGCAGTTGGAAAGAAAAGCAGCACTGGAAGGGTCTGTATTTACCTTTAGGGAGGCATAGTTGGGCTGGCCACATGGCCTCACTTCACATATCCTGGTCTCTTTGACGAGCCTGCAGTCAGGATTGTCGTTGGTGACCCTTGTGGAGAGGCCAGTTCCACATGTCTTTGAGCACTGGGACCAGGAGGTTGTTTGTACAATGCATTTGGGATTCTCAAATGCTCGGCTTTGTGGCTCGGATCCAAAAACTGGAAAAGAAAAGGAGGGTTTAGCCTAAATACATCCTCTCATTGGGTTTCTTTCTTTCCAGCGGGGTCTAAGGAGTCATGCAGCCATCCTCCCACCTCCTCCCCTTCACTGTCACACAGGTTAGCTTGTACTCACCAGGTAGCATTTTCAGGCCTCCTTTCACAATGGCAATTAGCTCATTGTTCCTGGTTAGTTCGCCTTCAGAATCATCCAGACCAAACTCTTTGCTGAAGAAGCCTTCCAGCTCATCCAGTGCATCCTTGCTTTCATCACAGACCCACTCTTCGCAGCACTGCCCGGGGACTTTTACCAGCCGGGGGCTGGGACAGCCCAGGTTGGGAAGAGAGAGCTCCTGCGGGCAGAGCGGGATGCAGCCCACAGCTCCATCTATGCACGTACACTGGTGTTTACAGTTCGGCTGGAAGCTCTCGCCGTTCTGGTAGATTTTGGAGTTATATTCACAGGGTCTCCCCTCGGACTGCGCTGCAGAGATCAACAGAGAGGGAAGGGAGGGGAGTCAGCGGTGGGAATCGCTCCTTCAAGCGCAGTGTTTGCCGGTCTGGTAAATTCGATTTGCGGCGGAGCTCCCTGCAGCCCCCCCGGAGACGCGGGGCCCGAACAATAAGTTACTCAGGAATCACTTTTCCTGATGTGCGTTGAGCGGAGCCCAGACATACCGCATCGCATTCCAGACTGCTGAAGTCA
>NW_010304663.1:0-13325 GCF_000700745.2 Antrostomus carolinensis | reverse complement strand
CTCCAACCTGACTCTGCCCCATTAAGCACCAGATATCAGATATCAGTCATGAATATGATATTATTATATCAGTCATGAATATGATATTATTTTTATAAACTCATAGATTTTTAAAGCAGTTCCAATATAACACTTGAAGCCTGTAGTCTGTTTCTGCATGGGATTTATTTATTTATTATATATTAATATACATTTTAATGCATGTTTTTATAAATATGATGTCAGGGTTTTTGTCACCTGGGACCTGTTGTAATGATGGACAATTGTATGTGAGATAAGTGGCAGTTGTGATTTTTGTTTAAGATGACTCACACTCATTTTTCAGTAATGGATATGTAGTCATCTACATTACTAAATAAAAATGGGTCTAGACCTTTATAATGCTATAACTGCCTTTGTCTACCTTTTAACTATAAACTTCAATGGCTCCAGTTTAAACTTTCTCCAAGACAAAACTAGATATGTCCAAGAAAAAAAAAAAAAAAAAGTTAGTTCATCTAGAATAATTCCCTCAGCAAAGTCTGAAAGCAAAGTCAGATATCATCAGAATTTTAGAATCATAGATCCTTCTGCCCTGAAAAATTCCTGCAGCCTTTGCATTCACAAGCCAAATTATGTGCCATATACCTGTTTCGTGCTGTAAAGATGTCATAGTGGTAACCTGAATCACAGCCCACATGTTATTTCACACATTTTAAGCAAAAATGTCTGTGAAACAGTAATGTCTTGAAGTAAGGGGAAACAGATGACATACAGAGGCCACATCTGGACTGCTGATTGAACAGTGCCAACACATAGGTCATGGATACTAGTACTTGATCACTAAGACACTTACGGTCTTAGAATTGTCCCCAGAATCATTTTCACCCATGCCAACTAGCACTCCATCAAATAATGCACAGATATGTTAAAAGTTAGTATGTGCTGGAGTTCATTCTTAACAGCCACTTTGGATGCAGCCATCCTGTTATGGAGACTTGACTTTAACAGCATAGATGGAGACAGAATACATCAGCTGGCTTCAAGACACCCTGTTTACAAGCATGTAAACATTACAAGCTCCGAGTCACAGAAGAGACAGGCAGAGACTGGGAGAATTAAGAGCCACCAGATGTAGGAGAAGATCATGTTCAAGACCGTCTGAGGAACCTGAACATGCACAGATCCATGGGACCTGATGAGGTGCTTCCACAGGTCCTGAGAGAACGATGGCCAAACCACTCTCCATCATAATTTAGAAATACTGGCAGTCTGCTGAAGTTCCCACAGTCTGGAAAGGGGAAACATAAACCTAGTTTTTAAAAAGGGGAAGAAGGGAGAACCAGGGAACTCAGTGAGTCTCACCTCTGTGCCTGGAAAGATCATGGAGCAGGTTCTCCTGGTAACTATGCTAAGGCACATGGGAAGTAAGGAGGTGATTGGTGACAGCCAACATGGCTTCACCAAGGGCAAATCATGCCTGACCAATTTGGTGGCCTTCTATGGTGGACTTACAACATTGGTGGATGAGGGAAGAGCAACTGATGAAATCTACCTGGACTTGTGCAAGGCATTTGAAAATGTCCCACACAACATCCTTGTCTCTAAGTTGGAGAGGCAAGGACTAGATGGGTGGATCACCCGGTGGATAAGGAATTGGCTGGATGGACACACTCAAAGAGTTGTGGTCAACGGTTCAATGTACAAGTGGAAGCCAGTGACGAGTAATGTCCCTTGGGTCAGTATTGGGACAGCACTGTTTAATATCTTCATCAGTGATATGGACAGTGAGATTGAGTGCACCATCAGCAAGTTTGCTGATGACACTGAGCTGTATGGTGTAGTTGACACGCTGGATGGACAGGATACCAACCAGAGGGACCTTGAGAGGTTTGAGAGGTGCGCCTGTGCAAAAGTTCAACAAAACAACAAAGGCGAGTGCAAGTTCCTGCACCTGGGTGAGGGCAACCCCAAGCACAAATACAGGCAATGTGCGCTTGCAGCCCAGAAGGCCAACTGTATCCTTGGTTGCATCAAGAGAAGCATGGCCAGCAGGTCGAGGGAGGTTGTTCTGCCCTTCAGCTCTGCTCTTGTGAGGCCCTACCTGGAGTACTGCATCCAGTTCTGGGGCCCCCAACATAAGAAGGACATTGACCTACTGGAATGAGTCCAGAGGAGGACCACCAGGATGATCAACGAACTGGAGCACCTCTCCTATGAGGACAAGCTGAGAGAGTTGGGGCTGTTCAATCTGGAGAAGAGAAGCCTTCGGGGAGGTCTTATAGTGACCTTCTAATACCTGAAGGGGGCCTACAGGAAGGCTGGGGAGGGATTTTTAACAAGGATATGTAGTGATAGAACAAGGGGTACTGGCTTTAAACTGGAGGAGAGTAAGATTTAGTTTAGATATTAGGAATAAAGTATTCACTATGAGGGTGATGAGTCACTGGAAGATGTTGCCCAAGGAAGTTGTGGATGTCCCCTCCCTGGAAGTGTTCAAGGCCAGGTTGGATGAGGCTTTGAGCAACATGATCTAGTGGAAGGTGTCCCTGCTTATGGCAGGGGGATTGGGACTAGATGATCTTTAAGGTCCTTTCCAACCTATACTATTCTATGATTTTATGATTTAGACAAGGAAATCTAGGTCCAAATGATGTAGGGCAGAGTGACAAAGATAATTTATTCTAGAAGAATGTAGTACCAACCAAAGTGGACACAACCAACACCCACAAGTTAGCCTTGAATTCAGAAACTGTGTCTTGGTCTCCTTTTATGAGGAAGCATGATTGTATCCGAAGTATCTGTCTCAAACTTGCTAGTCTGAAAATATTATGACACATATATAATCATACTTTCAGAATTCAGAAAATTTTCATTTGAGTTTGAGTTTTATCAATGTTTTGCTGTTATTATTCCTTTATTCAAGATTTTGTGCTTCATCTGAGAGGTATGCCTATGGTGAAAAACCTATGTAAGAAGATACAGACTTCAATCTATGAAATTATTTATACATATTTTGAAAAAAACCCCAAACCATAGTTTAAATAGAAATTCGGTCTGGACATATAACTTAAAAATGAAAAACAAAAGATAATGTTGCTCTAAACCACAATTTAGACACAGAGGGATTCAGGAGACATACAATTATATGTCAAAATTAATAATAAATTTTTGATACTGAGACCGTACTTCCTTTATCATCTTGGATTGCATTTCCTGTAGCAGTCACTTTATCTGATAAGGCAGGTGACTGGGTCATCAGACCTATGAGGACATATTTGAGAGGTCTGTTTTGCAGCACCTTCTTTTGCTTTTAAAACTGGAACCAATACTTGCATGGGAATTTAAAGGATAAAGAAAATGATGAGGTGTTCTTTCCATGCTCGACAGGCACAGAGGACCAGGCACCATTTAGTCTTTTCTGTGGATATATGTATCTCAAATATATTTCTTGAGAAAATTTGATATGGTTCTCGTCAGTCTTGCTGTTATCTAATTTTTGTTACTGGCAGAGAAGTTGAACAATAAAATGCAATCTGTAGAAAGTGTTAATTATGTCAAAAAGAAAATAGATCTGTTGAACTGATGAAATGACAGGGGTGCTTCCTGTGTTCACAATTGTCTTTTATCTTTTATTTACATCACATTCTATGTTTAGGTCTATATAGGTCTGACATAAGAAGCAGGCTAAAAAGACATGCTATTTTCATCTTTGACTTTGGGTTCTTGCCCTTGCACTGGAAGAAAGGTGATTAATTATAACAGAAACAATGCAGTTAGTAGTACTGTTTGTAAGAGAGTATCTTCACTACCACTACATTTGCACATAACATCTCTGCCAATAATTCTGCTCTGTTGTGTTTTGCAGGAAATAATCCTGGCTATTGTGATGATCCCGGAGTACCAGCTCATGGGTCTAGACTAGGGGATGAGTTCAAAATAAAAAGTCTGCTACGTTTCTCATGTGAAATGGGTTATCAGCTAAGAGGATCTGCAGAACGAACATGCCTACTTAATGGTTCCTGGTCAGGTATACAACCTGTCTGTGAAGGTGGGTACTGATACCATTGGCATTTATGACACCATTGAATGACATTTACTAAAGACATTTATTTTTTTAATTAAAAAGAAATTCTATGCCAGAAATATGCTTTAATATTGCTCTGCAGAAATTTGATATAAAAGAGTTTGAAAGCAGTTCATGTTTTGCTGAAAAACCTAAATCCAAACTGATAAATTTTTGGAGTATATATTTATAAGAAGATTGTGAGAAAATCCATTTGAACAAATATTAAGCCTGAAAATAGAGAATAGTTACCTGAGTTAAATGTAAGATTAAACAAATGAATTAAACAAATTGAAGATATGAAAATGGAGTAATAAATAAATCTGTCATCCATCTTCTAACAATAAAATATTTTAATCTTCTCTTTCTACATAATATCTATGCATCAAGGACTGAACATATTATAAAATAATATTGTATTCTTAACTAAGTATAAATTAATGTATATTTCTCCACATAAGTTAGGCTATTTTTTGAGATACACTATTTTTATGCTAGTTTTTCACAAAAAATGCAACTGAGAATATTTGTGGAAATCACATTTTAGGTTAAGTTAAGAAGTAAAATAAAGAATTTTTACAGTTTTTATGCACTGTCATAATTGGAAAGCAGTAATGGAAGACTTTAGATCCAGTTTTAAAATGACTTGTTTTCCATGAGTGGTCGAAAAGTTATTTTATCTAATTCATTGGAGTTGATTGATTCTGTAGTATCTGTTGTCCATTATACAAAATGATAAAATGGAACATAGGACAAAATATTTTTAACAAATTCATAGAATAATATAATCATAGAATGGCTTGGGTTGCAAGGGACCTTTGAAGGTCATTTAGGCTAACACCACTGCAGTAAGCAGGAACGTCTTCAACTAGATCAGGTTGCTCAGAGTCCCATCCAATTTGACCTTGAATGTTTCCAGGGATGGGGCATCTACCACCTCCCTGGGCAACCTGTTCCAGTGTTTCACCACCTTCACTGTAAAAGATTTCTTCCTTACATCTAGTCTAAATCTACCCTCTTTATTTTAAAACCATTACCCATTGTCCTATCACTAAAAGGTTTGTCCCCATCTTTCTTATAGGCCCTCTTTCAGTACTGAAAGGCCGCAATAAGATTTCCCTGGAGCCTTCTCTTCTGCAGGCTGAACAACCTCAACTCTCTCAGCTTTTCTTCATAGGAGAGGTGTTCCATCCCTCTGATCATTTTTGTGGCCCTCCTCTGGACCTGCTCCAACAGGTCCATGTCTTTCCTGTGCTTAGGGCTCCAGAGTTGGGGGTGCACTCGTTCCCACTATTCCATTGATTAAGATACTAAAGAGTACAGAGAGAATGATGTTGTGGGGTCCATATCAAAGGTCTTACAGAATTCTGGATACAAGACATCCATAGCTATTCATTATAATTTTTTTATCTCAGGATTTTATCACAGTATCCTCATCCAAGAATTGTTCTTTTGCAATATTCTTCAGCACAGACTAATCTGTCAGTGTACATATCACCATAACGTTGTTTCTTCTTCCTTTGCATGAAGACATTAAGTATTGTAGGATAGCAGCACTCAGTGACAATTAGTGGCTCTTTTTTCTTTCTTTATCTTTTCACTTCAACCTTCTGTTTCCATAAAAAAGAAAAAAAAAAAAACCAAAAAACCAGAAACAAGGAAAAAAAGAAAAAAAAAAAAAACAAACAGAAACAAGGAAAAAAGCCCATATCTTTCAATTTTTCTCTTCTCCCTCAATTGTTTCCTGTTTAATATAAATAAGGATGAGATTAGGAGAATACCTTTTCACTCCTACGAGTTCATATTCCAACCTACTGAATTTTTCTCTTCAGTATTTGAAACTGTTATACATAAAAAGGGAGCAAGACTTAATTAAAACAAAGGCATTTAGGTATTATTCCAAACATCAGTAATACTCAGAGTAATTTTTAATAATCTATAACTATTAGATTATAATTATTAGATTCTCATTATTATGCTGGAGGCCATCCAGCTGGGGATCCTGGTGGACAACAAGTTGAACATAATCAGCAAAGTGCCCTTGCTGCAAAGAAGATTAATGGTATCCCAATCTGCCTTAGGACAAAAGTGATCTTTCCCCTCTGCTCAACACTGGTGAGGCAGCATCTAGAGTCCTGGGTCCAGTTCTTGGCTCCTCTGTACTAGGGAGACATGGACTTACTGGATAGAGTCCAGCACAGGGCTATTAAGATGATGAAGGGACTAAAGTATCTCTCCTCCGAGGAAAAGCTTAAAGAGCTGGGACTGTCCAGCCTAGGGAAGAAAACATTCAGAGAAGATCTTGTCAACATATATAAATATCTGAAGGCAGGGTGCACAGAAGATGGAGATGGGATATTTTCTGTGGTTCTGAGTGACAGTACAAGAGGCAATGAAACACAGGAGGCCTGTATGAACATCAGGAAATGCTTTTTTGTAGTGAGGCTGAGTGAACACTGGCACAGGTTGTCCAGAGAAGTGGTGCAGTCTCCATCCTTGGAGATATTAAAAAGCCATCTGGATATGGTCCTGGGCAACTGGCTCTTGGTGGCCTTGCTTGAGCAGATTACCTCCAGAGATCCCTTCCAATCTCAACCATTCTGTGATTCTTTGATGCTGTGATTCACATAAGTAGGAAGATGTGATAAACTGAATTAAACAAATATAAGTACAAATAAAGTATTATAAGTAATGTAAGTCAAATAGTCAAATAGTCAAATACTGTCACATTATAATTTTGTCAAATTTTAGGCATCTGTAGACTTGTTTTTGCAAAAATTCCGTAATTAGAATTAATGGATACAGCTTTAATGAACACATCATAGCTTTCTTAACGCAGCTCAGTGTTGTACCTTGACCAGTATCTGCACATGGTCTTTGATTTGTTTTATTAGTGTTATCATAACATCATAGAATGGTTTGGATTGAAGGGACCTTTAAAGATATCCAAGATAAAGTCCAACTGCCCTGCTATGGGCAGGGACATCTTCCAGTAGATCAGGTTGCTCGGAGCCTCACCCAGCCTGACCTCGAACACTTCTGTGTGGGGCATCAACAACCTCTCTGGGCAGCCTGTTCCACCGTCTCACCACCTCAATGCTAAATATTTTTTTTTCCTTATGTTCAATCTAAATCTTCCTTCTTTCAGTTTCAAATCATTATCCCTTGTTCTGTCACTACAGGCTTTGATAAAAAGTCTCCTTCCCTCTTTCTTATAGGCCCCTGTGGCGGAAAGAGGCTTAACCACAAGGTTCAAGTAAACGACTTGAATTTCACTTGCAGAGTTAATTGCAAGGTTCAAGCAAAAAATTTATTTGAACTTCACTTACAGACTTAACGCACCACTATTGCAGTTCTTGCAGATATAATGGAGGAATGCACTACTGAATTTTAAAAGCAAGAGTAGTAAACTATTGCAACCAAAACTGATTCACTGAGTACACTGTTGCAACCACAACAGATTCACGGACAACCACAAGTACACTAAGCATTACGTATGTTTACAAACTTACAGAATAAACAATATTCACTTACCCCTCCAGGTAAGGGTACTCAAGCCCCGGAAAGCTACCTTGACCACTGTCCTGGTCAAGAGCGGAAGAGTCTCCTTCACAAACCATCTATATAGTTGGAGATGTGATTCCCCCTCTCATTTCCAACCTGAATCTTAGGGGTTTTTATCCCTTGACTTACTTAATGGTGTGTATGACTATGCCTGAGTGGATTATACCATTTTCTTTGGCAGTGTGGTGGAGTTTCCCCTTATCTATCTTTCTTTTCCTGGTGTGTGATTGAGTACACAAGTTTACTGTTTGAAACTGAAGCTGAAACCCTGCAGCTTTTCTTTATCTTGCTTCCTCAGGCAACTGAACAGTGATTGGATGGAGACTGATGGCATACTATTTGTTAATGGATTTCAAGGCTCAACTCAGATTTCAATTCTTTGGTGCAGCCACCACCCTGTTTAGTTTAGGACTTATCAGACAAACCAGGGCTGAACTATCTACACAGCTCCCCATGAGTCCTCTCTGCAGAGAGACAGGGCCCCAAGGCAATCCAAGGCTGTGTCACTTTTGTAACCCTCCATGAATCACCTGTGTGCACTAGACACCGTGAACCTTGTTTGTGAACTATGAGCTGGATGATCCATACAGCCCCTTTTCAGTATTGAAAGGACACAATAAGGTCTCCCTTAAGCCTTCTTTTCTTCAGGCTGAACAACCCCAATTCTCTCAGCCTTTATTCAGTGTTCCATTCCTCTGATTATTTTTGTGGCCCTCCTCTCGACCTACTCTAACAGGTCCATGCCTTTCTTATGCTGGGTGCTCCAGAGTCAGATACTGTACTCCAAGTGGGTTCTCATGAGAGTGGAGTAGAAAGTCAGAATCACCTCCCTCTACCTGCTGGCCACACGTCTTTTTATGCAGCTCAGTGTGTGACTATGACTGGAATTCCTCCAGTTCTCTAAGGAGGAAGGAGAAGCAGAGACGAATTGCTGTGTAGTGACCATAACTCCTCATCCTCTGTCCCTTTTGCACCATTTGTGGGGCAGACAGAGGAGCCTGAAGTGAAGGAATGAAGTTAACCCTAGGAAAGAGGGGAGGAAAGGTGTTGTTTTAATATTTGTCTTTTTGTCCCTATCCAAATTCACTTTAATTGAAAATGGATTAAAATAATTGTCCCCAGGTTGAGTCTGTTTTGCCCACAATGGTAATTGGTAAGAAATTCTCGTCTATCTCAACCCCTGAGCTTTGTCATACTGAGAAGGGAGCAGAGAGTGAGCCACTGGATGAGCATTTGATTGTTAGCCAAAGCTAATCCACCACAATATTCTAAGCCATTAGGTTTAATCATACTTTTATTTGATCGTATCATTGTATTAGACAAAATAATTTCACTTCTCAAGAGACCACGCTTATTTGTGCTGTAGGAAGAGTAAAAGGAGTTCCTAGCTCTTGGAAACTGTGCAAAAGACAGTTGAAGTATAGCCTCCCAGTGTTACAAACCACTTCATGTTCCATGTAAGACTGAAGGAAAGAGTTTGATTTAGATGCACATTTCTTCCTAACTCCTGATTAATCCTGTTAATCTCTTAACCTCATGGTAGTTTTATTTTGTTCCTATGAAGAGGAATAGTCTGTCCAACAGTAGAATGTTATCATACTTTTGCCAGTGTCCTGTCTGCTGGGATGGTCAAATAAAGATGCATTAGAGGAATGTTGTTAGAAAAAATAAAAACAAACAAGTTCTTCTTATGATTGACTGGTCCATTGGAAACAAACAAACAAACAAACAAACAACCCAAACCACTGAACCCTCCCAAAAAACCAACATGTAGGCAAACTAAACCACTGTCAAATCTTGGATGTATGAAGCTGAAACATCATTACCTTAATGTATAGCTACAGATGGTAAAAAGATACAGAGGCTAATACAGAATTTCTCTCCTTTTCTTGATTCAAAAAAGAAATGGACAGGAAGTTAATAATTTACTACTTATGAATATTTTCATCTGAAAGAGGACATACCAGAAGACAGGAAGAGAATAAAAAAATATGCCCAAAGGCAAAACAGAGGCACAGGTCTGTCAGAAAGTCCTGAATGAGCTATCTTCTCTACAGGGACTGTTATTAGGCGGAGCGGAACAAACAGTGTGAACTATCTGAATCAGCAATTGAAAAAAAAAAAACAAAAAACCCACCAAAAACCAAAATGCAAATACAGTGATCATATTACCAAAGAGAAATAAGTTATTAACTCAAGAATATGCCTATTAAACATTTTCTTAGTAAAATTTGCTGTTATTTTTTTTAATATTTTCTTCACAGCTGTATCTTGTGGGAACCCTGGCACCCCAGCCAATGGTATGATATTATACACTGATGGAATATTATTCTCCAGCTCAGTCATTTATGCCTGCTGGGAAGGTTACAAAACTTCAGGGCTAACTACTAGACATTGTACTGCTAATGGGACATGGACTGGCACTGCTCCAGACTGCACAGGTCAGAAACGAACTTTCTTCCTCTAAAACTTTAAAGTAGTAAGTCATTCAGCCTTCCTACTGAAAATGGTTATTTTGTTAGATAAATAACACATTTTTTCCCCATTCATCTGTCTTGTAATATACAAATATTTTATGTATCTAAAGGTACATGCCCTTTTAATACACGCTAGATGTTTCCAGAACTCTCTTTTTAAGATGGATAAATAGGTAATTTTTTTCTGTATTTGTTTACCTCATGAATGTCAACTATATACAGAGGATGAAGTTCTGGTAGTTTAAATCAGATTTTACTTAATTGGATACATTACTGTGGCATTTTTTACTGTGAGACAAATGAGTCAGGTCTGACTGATAAACATTCTGCTAAGGACCAAGAATTGGTAAGCAGTGAGATTGGGCTACTCCATCAGGGAAAGGAAGTATGGAGCAGAGGGGTGCTACAAGGCCAGCAGGGCCAGTGACCTCACTGACAAGGCCAGAACCATGGAATATCAGTACAGTGATATATTTAAAATTAAAAAAAAAAAAAAAAAAAAAAGAAAGAAAAAAGGAATTTCATAACTCTGCTGTAATTGCATTGTACCATCAACATTAGGCATAATGTGACAAAGTATGAAGGTAGGAAACATCATGTCAAAGCTACCACTAACATGACAGTCTGCAGTAGCAGTAGAGTGTAACATTTTAAGCTAGTTTATCTAAGGAACACAGTATTTGGCCCACACTATTGCAATGCTTCAAAAATACAAATTTTTAGCTAAAAATTAAATATTATACTTTTGATTTTGTGTGAAATATATTGATCAAAAATTTCCTTATTTTGTGCACTAAAAAAAAAGGGCATTAGCTATATATAGTTAAATGTTTCATTACATGTTTATTGAAAAAAAAACCATCCCTCTTCTTTTCCTCACTAGTGATCAGCTGTGGAGATCCAGGTGCATTAGCAAATGGCATTCAGTTTGGAAATGATTTCACCTTTAATAAGACAGTCACTTATCAGTGCAATCCAGGTTACTTGATGGAGCCTGCCAGTTCATCTACTATGCGTTGTATAAAAGACAGCACTTGGAACCAGAGTAAACCAATTTGCAAAGGTGTGCTTTTGAACTTAAATAATTTACAAATACTGTTTTAATACTATATATGACATTTACTAATCAGTGTTTTTATTTATAAAAAAATGTCAAAACATTTTCTGGGACAATTAACATAAATGCAACTGAAACATTTAGATAAGTATTTGTGTAAAATTTGTATATACTGTGCACATATGCTGTGGTATAATGTCAGTCAGAATAGCAACATTAATGACTACAGCAGAACCAAATCATTCTGCAATGGAGATTATCAGAGTGCTCTGCTGAAAATGTTGGGAATGAAGTCCTCATTTCCCTTTATGGGCTCTTTTATCTTGGATTAGATGGCCAAAATCCTGTAAAAGGATCCTGCAAACCAAAGTTTCTATAAAAGATTGTTGTAGTAGTGTAGTTATCATAAATAGCCAAAAAGATGCTTCAAAAATAGCTAATTACAAGTGCTAACATAAAGGTCATAGTAGGGATGAGGCTGAAAGGCAATAACGCAGCCTGGTGGAAATTGTTAGCACTATTAGAGCAACTCAGGGAGTAAATTAAACAGCCTAGGGCAACTTCTGCTTATAAAAGGCCTACATTGCCAACTCATCTAGCACCACTTTAAAGAGATGTCTAAGTCTAGTCTACTAATTAAATTTTGGCATATGTATTTGACTGAGCACATTTTCTGTTGTAAAAATCACTGACTCAGTGATTTTATGCTTGTGCTCTTTGTTGAAAGAACTGATGTGTAAATGTAAACTTGGTCATTCCAGATTTCATTGTTTTGGGCACTCTTTCAGAATCTGGAAAACATCCAAATATTTTTAAAGAGCCTTAGTGACTAATTACCAATAAAGTCAATGTCCATTGTGTCCTGAAAGCCTTAGAAATGAGCAGGTGAATGAACAACATCCTATTAAGGGCTCTAAATAGTACTGCAAAATTAGTTTAAAATAAAATGCAAAAATTTAAAATCATGTAATCACAGAAACATGTTTATTGAAATAAATAATGTTTATTGAAAAATTTTACCTAGCTCAGTAGACTGTTGCCAGTAATGATCAGTAATGAATATGTAGGGAACATACTCAGAACTAGGTAAGCTATATACTCTTCTGACTTCCAGCAACCTAAAGTTCATGGATTTCCTAAGCCTGAAGGGGTTATTTTTGTATTTAAATTGGTTTTCTGTCTACTACAGGCTGCTTAGTCAACACAGGAATGCTTTGTTGGAACTGAACAGCATGAAATATTTTTGTTTGTTTGTTTCAAAAGTGAGAATAGATATTATGTTGCAGTCTCTTAAACCCTATAACATCTTGAAATTGTAACTTTTCTTTTTTGTGACACAGCTATTACCTGTGGCCCCCCTCCACCAGTACTCTATGGGAAAGTGGAAGGATCTGATTATCGCTGGGGTGCCAGTGTGAGTTACAGCTGTGCAGAAGGCTATCAGCTATCTCACACAGCTATTCTCTCCTGTGAAGGTCGAGGAATTTGGCGGGGAGACATCCCACAATGTTTGCGTAAGTTTTCAGGGTACAGTTATGATGGGATTCACCAAAGCTACAATTAGTTGTCTGTGGTTACAATCAGTTGTCTTGGGATACAGTCAGTTTCTCACAGGTTAAAAAGGACTCAGCTAGATCAGGTAATATATGGACTACCACAGGATTCTCCCTTCTTCTTCCAAAAACCAATGAAATTGAGAAATTGAATGGTTGTATCAATTTAAGGTCATGGTCTTCTTCCTTTCCCCAAAAGTCGCCTCCATCTCCTATTACCTAATTGGACCCATCACCATTTGCCTTACTAATAACCTTTTGCATGTTCTGAATTCGACTTGTGATGAGCATGATTAAAATTTTCTCACAGAATCACGGAATGTCAGGGATTGGAAGGGACCTCGAAAGATCATCTAGACCAATCCCCCTGCTGGAGCAGGAACACATAAATGAGAATACACAGGAAGGTGTCCAGGAGGGTTTTGAATGTCTCCAGAGAAGGAGACTCCACATCCTCCCTGGGCAGCCTGGTCCAGTGCTCTGTCACCCTTACAGTAAAGAAGTTTCTTCTCAAGTTTAAGTGGAACCTCCTGTGTTCCAGCTTACAACCATTTCCCCTTGTCCTATCATTGGACATCACTGAGAAGAGCCTGGATCTTTCCTCCTGACATTCGCCCTTTACATATTTA
>NW_010304662.1:0-13347 GCF_000700745.2 Antrostomus carolinensis | reverse complement strand
AGCCACGCACCCAGGCGGGGGTCGTGGAGAAGGAGGGGTGGTGTGCCCCAAGGAGAGGGAGCTTGGCCTCTTCCACCTTACTTATGTCTATAGGTCTGTTTATTTCTGTCCATATATATCTGTTTTCAACACCGCTGCTACAAAGTAGCTCCACGCAAAAGAAGCAGTTGCTCTTTTAAAAAAAAAAAAAAAAAAAATTAAAAATAAGGGAGTTGGGGAGGGATTGCTGTCGCTTCTGCGGGTGTGAGGCTGCCAGGCTCAGAGGGAGGGCGAAGTCCTTCAGGATTTGTCCCCAGTGTTCCTGGAAAGAGGGTGCGAGAAAACTCGAGAGCATGAGCCAGCTCCCGCGCTGTGGTGTGAGTAAGCCAGGGGAGTGCTAAGTGCAGGGAGACAAGAAAAACTGAAAAAATATAAAAGTTCACTACTCCCCTGGCCTGGGAAGGAATTTCTCTCCTAACAAATCGCAGCTGAAAGCAAAACGCAGCACTATTCTAGCTACTGAAAAGAAACCCAGCTCTGTCCCAGCTACAAACCAGCACAGGTGGTTATCCAGAACAAAGCGGTTTGCACAGCAGTATTGAAGAGGATATTGGGGTTGTTTTTTTTTTGCCTGCCCTGCAAATAAATCTTCAGTCGAACGAAGCTTTCCTGTACCTCTTAATGTGTCTTGTAAATGAGATGCTCACAGAGCGGGTTTTGTCTTGTTTGAAGAGGAAGGGACGGTTGGAAAAAGTTCTGTTAGCCTGCACATTTGGAAGCTTAAGACGGGGAAACTTGGGATTCGGATCAAGAAAGTACAGTCCCTCTGTGCAAACATTTCATTAAACTGTTTGCTCACCCACAGCAAGTCTGTGAACATTTATTTAATAGAAAACTGTGTCAAAAGGCTCTTCCACTGTTGGCATTTGTAAAAAGCCAGGAGTGTTAAAAGTGCTGGGTTGCAGGGAGGTGTTGGCTGGCCTCCCTGTAGCTGAGGGTGGGAGATGCCTCATTGGAATGATGAATGTGCTGCTCCCGAGCTGGGACAATGTGAATGAGAGCTCAGAGCTACGCGCTGGAGTTTGATATCTCTTTGGAACACGGAGCAGCTTCCTTCATCCCAGGAACTTGGCTCTGTGTATTCATCCTTTGCATGAGTCAGGCATGAGGGGTGGCTCCTCTGTCCTCCAGAGCTGTTTGATGGAGGGGCTGTGCTTTTAACAGTGACTGTTGGAAAAAAGGGCAAGGCTGAGCTGCACTTTGCTGAAAATCTTTCAATTTTCAGCCTAAATAGTAAAAATGCAGAGCTCCTGTGGCTGCATTTGTGGCTGAGAGGGAGAACTCTGATTTTTGAAATCAGTAGCTTCGATTTCCTTTAAAAAGTGCAAAGTAGGACACTTCCAGTTCACATTCCAGGAGGGAAGGTTGCAAACCTGGGGTGCGAGAAGGAAGAATTATGCTGAGCTGGTCGCCCACCTCCTCGCAGGGACTGCTCCACTCCCAGCCCTAAATCCAACGCTCCCTGGTGCTCACCCTCCCCGAGCGGGATCGCATCGTCTCCCTTACGCACAGCTGGGTCCTGCACTGTGTGCTGCGCTTTTGGTCGCTCCTCGTTTACAGAAATTGCTGGAAATCAGGATGGGGTGGGGGATGTTACAGTAACTTCTTAACAGCAACCGTAGTAGGCCACCAACTTACTTTCTGGTTGAGTTTTTTTGGGCACGAAAGTGTTAAGTTGCATGTGCAACCCTTCTCATCTGTTTTTTAAAGAGAGCAAGTAACTGTGGTAGCAGTTTTGTTCCCGTTTCGAGGGTGTAAAGCTAACACAGCACCGAGTTTTGTGAAACGTGGCGTTACCACCGTTCCAAATCAGAGGTGTAAGAAGCGCTAGTGAAACGTGATGGTCTGTCTAAACTGAAATGACCAACCTGGTAATTATTTAATGCGCATTCAGTATATTTTCTACTTATTTTGGGGATGGAGGAGGCAAACTAATGAACTGGAGTGATTGCAGAAAGCCTAGCAGGCATAGTATTTGTATTTAGGAGATTTGGGTTTGTAGCATTTTATTGTGTCATTTCTTGCAAACTTCATTGAGAATGTGGAAAAAGAAAAAAAAACTCCGCTGCTTAAAAACAGGACATTAAACCACTAAAAATATGTTCAAATACCACTGAGAGTCTGAGTTAAACCCACAAAAGCCAGGAAATTTGGCCTTAAGACTTAACTTCCTTAATCCATTTGCGCTGGGAGTTGGATTTTCCTGGTTAATTATGTCCATGGCCAACAGTGGCCACACTAAAACCACTGGTACCAAGGTGATCCCTCCTCCTCCTCCTCCTCCTCCTCGCGTTCCTCCCCTGTCCCTGTGCGTTGGCACTGCCTCTGTACTGCCTGTGTTGAAATATTTAGAGTCAATGGGCTACGTGAACATGTGCTTTCAGGTTTAGCTCTGAATTTCTTGGCTTTTGTGGTTTTTCCAGTAAGCCATCAAGTACAATTTTAATACAGCTTTCCAGGATGTTCCTTGCACATCAGTTAGCATTGCACACTCCAGATATTATTTCCTTTAATAAATAAATAAATAAATGAAAAGTGGCCGGCAGCCAAGGCGGCAGCTCGTGGGAGTTGGCTACGTAGCTGATAGGAATATCCAAAAATTCCCTGGAGGAAACGCAGCCAGTTACAGTTCCACTGCAGGAATCTCCTAAGAAGGAGAAACGCAGTGTAGACAAATACCTCTGAAGATGCAGGAACACTGGGCTTATACAGTATTTTGGAAAAATGTGCCCTCCTATATTTTGTGCGTGGTCATTTAAAGAGAAAATATTTTTGAAGCTTGCAGTGAAAGCAGATGTTTGTCCTTTGACACCATTATGGAATGAATGGCATTTTTTTGCCCATTACCTTTAAAATATATTTTGTACACCAAGAAATGTTTCTGAATTCCGAGCTTTGCAGTCAACCCTCATTCATGTACTGACCATGATGGGATATGAGATGGAATATCTCATTGGCAGAGCCAAATGCCAGTTTGGGGTTTGTTAATTACTGTGCTTCCCTCCCTCCCAGGCCTTGCACTTGCAAACTAGCAAAAAACGAAGTCCTTTGACTTCCAGCAACAACTAAAAACATTGGCATATTATCAACATTCTTCTCACAACAAATCCCACACTGAAACCAAAACACAGCTTATTGTAGCTACTAGGAAGAAAATAAGTCTATCCTAGCAAAACGAGGACACTTATCTAGTCTAAATCTACCCTCTTTCAGTTTAAAGCCATTACCCCTTGCAGCAAAGGTACTGATGCGTGTGGAGTGCCAAGTTGTTAATCTATTTATATATCGCTATTTTGTAAAGGAAAATTAAGCAGGTAGACTAATTGAATGGCTTGTTGCCCTTCCAGACAATGCTGGCAGTTGATTAACATTGTTTCTTCACTGTGTTTGTTCTTCTGGTAGGAAATGCCAGTGATTCAGAAGAAGAAGACCGGAGTTCCAGCAGCGTAGAAAATCAAGCCGTCCCGAACTCTCACAGGGTGCCAGATTCCAAATTGCATCCACCACACATCAAAATAGATATCATCAGGAAAGTGCAAGCCAAAAATACACAGCGCTACAAAGTGGAATATGATTCGCAGAGCACGGATACACTGAATTTCTCTTCCGAATCCAAACAAGAGACTGAATATGTGAGTACTTTTGTCCGTGGAAAAGCATTTCCCAGCATGCGAGTGCGCGTGTGCTGTACATGTGTGTTGTGCATACGACAAGATAAATAGATAAACTGAATCGCTAGACAGTGGTAACCATTGTAGCCATTGAGGGCATTCTGGCTGTTCAACCGGTAAAACTATTGGGTCTGCAAACGCAAGACAATCAGCAGACCGGGCAGGTCGTGTTCCGAAAAGATGAAGGCCTAATGCAGTGGTATTTCCATTGATACAAGGCTGGTTTTCACTAAGGCATTTCTTGGAGATCGAAAGTTCTTGTCTCCCCCCTGTGATTATCACACCTTTGTGAGCTGGCTTGGGACAGGTTTGATAGTGTAATCATTAAAGGTGGTTGCAAACAGCATTATTGGGTGGCAATAATGGAAAAAAAAGGTGTTTCACGTTCAGTGTAGTGACACTGTGTTCACACTCCCCGGCACAAATCAAGGGAGACAGAAACTGAGGCTGGGTTGAGGATTAGCATCTCAACTGATCAGTCATTGTTGGTGTTACGTGCTGAACACCACCTCCGCCTGCAGCCATCCTTGGGTGCCTCTGCCACTGCTTCCTCCTGACTCTGCCCAGTGGATTCACTGTGGTGAATCTGAGGCGAGAGTAATTCCTCTTCCAGGATGGACATCCTGACTGATCACCTGGGGGTTGGCCTTGGCCTAAAAAGCAGCCACGGTGAAACCAGGCATGGCTTCCTGTCTGCAAAAAAAGGTTTTGAAACCTGTGTGAGGTGGAAAGTTGGGTCCGATGAGAGCGGGGCCTCCCAGTTAGCACAGCAAGGGTGTCACCGAGGTCCAAAAACACTTCAGTATCTGCCTTCCTCCCCAAAATGTGCAGTAAACTGCCTGCAGGGAAGAATGAACTTGGGTCGCTGCGAGGAAGTAGGGTCCTGATCTGAACTGGGGTGACCATTTCGCTGAGGTGGTGGTTGGGCCCTGTCAGCGAAGGCACGCCGGCTCACCCAGGCTGCTGGCGTCCCTCAGAACCAGAAATAAGTCCATGAGGGACAGGTGCCTTTGTCAGCAAACGCCCTGCGAGCTGCGTCTGCGTGTTCGCTTCTGATATTGATCTCTCTGACTTTGGAAGCCTGCTTCTAAATAATAATTAAAAATAAAAGCCGTTGATCTTTTTGTAGGCCGAACTCAGGACCGACTCTTGGAATGTGTGTGATTTGCAGTCAGCGTGTCTGAGCAGTTTTGGGTTTGTTTTTTTTTAAGGAACTACCAATAAGGGCAGCGATTTAGAGCTTGTTTAGAGCTTGTGTGATTGATCCTGAAAGAACACATACGAAAACAGCAAGGAAGGCCTTTGCTAACCAAAACAAAATCATTTCAAACTCCAGTAGAGCTGTGGAACCTCTATGCTTTCAGACACATGAAAGGCACTTTACATGAGTGAACTATTAATGTTACCCCTTGAAAATATGTCATTACTGCACTAATTAAAAATGGCACCAAACGAGTCTTTGTGTTGATACAGCAACTTCAACATTTTAAACCCATGCAGCCATGCAAGGGAATTTTTTTGGGTCTCTGCTGAAGAAACGGGCTGGGGACCCGAGTCAGTCGTGTGCCCAGCCAGGAGCGTAGCTAAGCCCAGGGTTTGCAGGCTGCCACTCCTGTGTCCCCATCCATCCCACTGCTGCCGCCTTGGCCTCTGGCAAAATATCACCTCCTCCGCTCCTGCTTTTCTGACTGCCAAGTGGGGCTTATGAGGCTTTATTCCCTACCCTGAAGGGCTGCAGTGAGGAATAATTAGTGGGTGTTTGAGATATGCTTTTAAAAGTGCTTCCGGAAGTTCTTTTTGGCTCATTGTCCTAGAGCTAATCCTCATGATGTCATTGTCAGCCTTTTGCATATGGAGAAAGTGAGGAAAAAAAAGTGACTGTTGGGTGCAGCCATTCCTTTGCATCCATTTGGTCCAGTTGAAATTGGGAATCATTGTCCAAAGTTGTAGTATTTTTACATATACGTTATGCCAAACTACTTGTTTTCAATTAAATCCGTTTCATTTAAGTTTTCGAATCCAGTAGCATCACAAAAATCAAATGTCATTAAGGGAAAATGGACCAAGTGGTGTATTTCCAGTTGCCTACCTTCTTCTTTTCCCACTTAGTGCAAGGTGAGCTTTTCCAAACCTAGGCTGTGTTATATATGATGGATTGACATACTGGTCAAGCCTTCCCATAGGTACATGTGGCTGTGATCTTGACTGGAAATGCCAGTCTGTGCCTCCGCAGAGCACAGGGCCTTTGCTGTTTAGAAATCAGTTTATCCTGAATAAAGCAGAAAGACAGGATTTTGTCTGTGAATGGTCTGCTTTTGACATACCCCTTTGTTTTAATGGATTTGTTTGGGTTTGTGCTGCTTACCCTGTAAAGATTTATTGACTCTTGTGTGAAAGACAGCTTTTGGGAGTCAAGTTTCATCTGTGGTTTCTACAACCTGCTCGTTAACAGGGTCCCTGTCGTAGAGAAATGGAAGACACCTTAAACCACCTGAAGATCCTGAATGTCTTGAGTCCCAGGGGCTTTCATATTCCGAATTGTGACAAGAAGGGGTTCTACAAGAAAAAGCAAGTAAGTACAGAGTCTTGGTCGTTTCACTTCACCTTTTCTGCACCTTTGCTGAAAGCCCTTGGCAGTGAGCTGCGTTACCTCTCATGCTGCAGAGGAGCGAGTTCGTTTCCAGTTTTAGGACCTGATCTGACAGTGCTGAACCTTGTCAACTGGGGACAGTGTTTTTATTTTCTGTTGGTCATGACAACAGATTCATTTGAGAAACTTCATACCTGATCACACATGGGTTAGCTGGTGTCCTAGCTACTAATGCCCTTTGGTTTAAAAAAAGCAGTGCCCCTGGACTAACCCACAGAGCTAAATGTTGCAGTCACCATATACCTGCAATAGATCAGTGCTTTGAATTGCACGTAGCTGCTTGAGAGTTCCTAGAAGAACTGCACTGGATCACTTTACAAAAAGCAACTTGAGAAAGGAATATATCTGTCCTTTATGTGCTACGCAGATCACTTCCAAAATCCAGGTCGTGTTATCGTGAAAGCAATACATCTCGTAGTTCCTCTGCATCAGGGTGGCTTCTCAGCCCGCTTTGGTTCTGGGGTTGTGACCTTCCTTGACAAATGCAGACCTAAACAGCAGGTATTTGTGCTGCAGTTGTGTTGGGTTGAGCTAGGGCAGTGTTCTCCATTCAGTGCTGCCCTTGCAGCTCGTTCAGGAACTTGAGGAAGTGCCAGACGTGCCAGGTTCTTTGCTTCGTGTGCACGTCCCATCTAATTCCAGCGTTCGGGTAGTGACCTGCCTTCAAACGTATTTCTTGGTATAATTCCAAAATTTTCTGAACTGAGAAGTTTCTTTAAGATTTTCCTCCAGGCAGACCCTCTGTAAGGACAGATTTTTGTGTGTGGACCATCTTGTCTCTCCTAGTTGGGTTTCCATGAGTCAGCCTCTCCATCTCTGATGACCAAAGGAGCGGCTGACTCTGTGTTACTAGCTCATGCAGTTCCTCAGTTGGAAGTGAGAGGTCAACCTCCAAGAGGTTGAGGTGAGAGGCAGCCATCTCTTAGTAATGCTATCTCTCAGTGTTTTGCCTTCCAGTTTTCTCAGAAACAGTCTTTCCCTTTCGGGTATTCCCTGGAGCTCCACGTTGAGCTGGCAGCGTCAGGTGGGGCATTGGCAATAGGGATAAGTTTCCAGCCTTCCCTTCCGCCGTCAGCCTGGCACTGACCGCGATGTCTGTGCTCCCCAGCTTTTCCCGAGCAGGTGGTAGCAGCTCCCAAGCAGGGACACATTCCTTTTTTGTTTTCTGGAGTTATGAGAAGCCCGTGTCATTCACACCCCGCTGTGTGTAAACTAGCAGAGAGCAACGCTCACCTCTCAGTCTGCGTTTGTTCGGAAAATGTGTTGGACTGGCTAAGTGGAGTTTTGTGCCTGTGCCATAAAAGCACTAGCTTGGTACTCCAGAACAGCACATGATTTGAGAAAAAGCTACTGGAGATGGTCCAGAGGAGGCCACAAAATTGGTGAAGGGGAAGATTTAGAGGGGAAGCTGTATGAGGAGAGGCTGAAGTCACTTGGTTTGTTCAGCCTGGAGAAGAGGAGACTGAGAGGAGATCTCATGGGGGTCTAGAACTTCCTCCCAAGGGGCAGAGGAGGGGCAGGCGCTGATCTCTTCTCTCTGGCCACCAACGAATGCCAGGAGCAGAGGAAATGGCAGGAAGATGTGGCAGGGGAGGGTGAGGGTGGCCATGAGGAAAAGGTTCTTGAGGCAGAGGGCAGAGGGTGGTGGAGCACTGGAACAGGCTCCCCAGGGAGGTGCTCATGGCACCAAGCCTGACAAGATTCCAGCAGCATTTGGCCAACAGGTGCCCTCAGGGACATGGTCTTAACCTTGGGCTTGTCCTGTGCAGGGACAGGAGTTGGACTGGATGATCCTGGTGGGTCCCTCCCAGCTCACAGCATTCCATGATTCTATGAGTCTATAACTTCACTGCATTCAAGGCACACAAGCGTACTGTAGCCCTTTTCCTTCTCCAGGTATTCCAGGAAACCACAGATTGGTATTTACTTTGTTCAGTAGATCTTCCTTTCATCTGTCTTCAGACTTGGAGGGTTTTGCTTTGTCAGCAAAAAGGTGGTGGTTTGCACGCAGTCTCTGGCGTGTGTGTGTAGTAAATCAGATCCACAGTCAGCACGTATTGAAGTGCCTTGCTCTAAAGGATGGCTGTGCTTTAAAGTGCAGGAAATACAGAGGGGGAAAAAAATGGAAAGATAACACTTACCTAGTCTTTGTTACTAGAAGTTGATTTAGGAGAGAAGGTGTTGGTACGGAGCAAAGACACGCTCTACCCTCTGTGCACTGGAGGCTTTCAAACTGCTTTCAGAAAGGTTCCTGCGCTGTCTGCAGCAGCCCGGCCACACACAGGATGAAGGGGCACTTCCATACCTCACCAGCCTCCTCAAGTGCCCTGCCAGTTTACACAGGTCCAGTAGGTGCAGTGGTAGTGTGAGACAACCTGGGGTCTTGTAGGAGATGCTCACAAACGGTGCTGCGTGAGGAAATGCTCTGCGTGAAATGCAGTCGGAGTGCTTCTCCTGTAAGTGAACCTCCCTCAGAAGGGAACAGGCCTTCACAGGGGGGCTTATGGGGGCAGGCTCCTTCTCACACAAACCACATACAGGCCTAAAAGTGAGCTGCCCTTGTAGGATTAAGTCCCAGGAAAAAGCATCGGCTTGAGAAGTGGGTGAATCCTGTCCAGATTGAATTCACTGTCCCCAAGGCAATGTGACAATTGTGTTTCATTTTCTTTTTGAGCATCAGCGTGTAGATCTGATATTTTAGGCAGGGTGAGTGGCTGTCTAATCTCATTAACAGAATGCTAGGCTATTTTATTCATTTCCTTCATTGCTGCTATTGGCAGCGTTCAATCTATAATTCAACTACATTCTGTTTTGACAACGAAATTCAGAATAATAGGTTAGGAAATAGACAGTAAATCCATCAAAAAACGAGTGTGCTGGGCATTTTTAATTCTGGAAACAGCTGCCGAATCCACTGCCTAGGATGATGCTGTCGATAGGTGTGTGATGGTAGGGATCTGATCAGTTATGATCACCCTGGAAACCATGAAGACTTTTTCAGGAGGCACTTCACGTGTTAGCATATTCTGCCTTCCTGGTCACCTGCTCTTCCAGTCACGTGGAAAGCAGTTATTTTCCAAGCCCTTTAAGGATATCTGTTAATTGGCTTTTCAGGAACAACCATAGGGAGTAGTTTGCCTGTGTGAAACAGTTTTGAGAACATAAATTTATCTGTCAGGGTATAACATGAAAAATATTTAATGCCTTGTGTTTATATGTAAACTTTCTTAAAATCGGACCTATTAAAACTTAGAATTCTTTGTCTTAAAAAATCACAGGTTGTAGTACTCAGCTGTGGTATGTATATAGGTATATTTATGTGGAATAGGTTGATACAGGCACGTCTCTGCCTCGAGCATGGGGGAAAAAAAAAGAAAGGTTTTGATGAAATTAGAATTATTATACAGGGCAATTACTAGAATTGCCCCATATTTGAGTACCGGAGCCAGATACTCACCCAAATGTGAGCTGGCATGGTTCCACTGAAAACAGCTGGGCTTGGCGGGAGCCAGAACGGCCCGCGGTGTGTGTCGGTGCTGTCTGCAGTCGTGGCTCCATGGAGACCTCTGGGCTGGCCAGGAATTCACTGCAATCCCATATGCTTTGCTGCGCCCTGCGGATGCCTCGGCCGCACTCCTTTGTGGAAGGGACAGGGGCAGGTGGCATGGAAGCTGGCAGCTGGTGTTTCCATCACAAGTAATTACTGGCTCCACTGCTTGGGTGGTTTTCCAGCTTTTTGGACTTCTGAAGTCACGCTGAAGAGCTGGGCAGAGCCTTGAAACGTATGCAGAGTACCAAATTCAGAAGAGCAGATATTTTTATATATATATATATTTTATTTTTTTTTTTCCACATGACCTGTCCACCACCCCTGTAGGGAACACAAGGTACCTGTTTCAGTAGAAAAACATCTCTTTTGAATCACAGGTGCTTTAGTACTGACAGCAGGGCTGAGCGGGTGGTACAGAACCGCGGGCTGGAAAAGGTGAATTGTTTCCTCGCAGGGCGTTGTTTCGGCTGTAGAATGATCTAAGGGCTTTGCTTTCCAAATGGGAAAGCAGAAGAAGAAGAAATAGAAGAAATAAAAAAATAAATTAATTCTTCTTGTCCAGAAGAAATAAAATAAATATTAGTGGTAGGGAAGGTGTTCCTGCGGACTAACTTCCTTGTTGTAGTTAATTCTGAAAATTGATTATGCAACCATAAGAAGCAATCAAATCCTCCAACAACGTGAGATAACTTTAATTGATCATTTGTTTTGGGAGTGATGCAAGGCTATGAATCAGCGAGAGTTGTGTAACCTACTTCGTATAGTGCTTCTAAAAGGGGAGGCTGTGTTACTATTATTAGCAGAAGGGTAGTTTCATTGCCAGAGTACCAGGCTGGCAGCCAGAAGCCCTGTGCTCTAATTCAGGCTCCATCTGTGCCTATTCTCTTGGGAAAAACAGCTCAAGAACTGCTGCCTCAGTTTCTTTTGCTGTGAAATTTAAATGGTGCAAAGGCTGTTGCTTAGAAATTCCTCGGTTTTGAGCATGAAGAATGTAAGTCACTAAATGTTAATTCCACTTAAGCTCAAGTCCAGTCCAGTTGGCACCAAAATTGAAGGAAAATTTCCCATTGACATCAGTGGACTTTGAGCAGCCATTTGTGGACATCCTGGAGAACATGTGCAAGCTCTTGTCAGGCTTTTGAGACAATAAACATAAGCTGTAAAGCTTAGGTGTAAAGATTTAGTCCAGAAAACCAGCTGAACGGTAACTAGAACTCAAGTGCAGCTAACCACGTAGTTTAGCAAATCATTAATGTAGCTGTTCTCTCAATAGTTTTGAACTTCTTCACCCTCTCCTGAAATAAGCTGATACCTTAAGCTTGACCTTGTCACCCTGCTGCCATCCATTTCCACAGGGCTTGTGCAGACAGACTGCAGATGCAGAGAAGCCATCGTATTATTTTTGCATTGGGCTTGTTACTCAAAAAGATATCACAAGGGTGGAGTAATTTGCAGTTAAGGTGATTAACATGACTTCATTTAGAATCATAGACTCATTTGGTTGGAAAAGACCTTTGAGATCACCAAGTGCAACCATACCTGTCCACTGCTAAACCATCTCTGAGCACCTCGTCTGCCCGTCTGTTAAATCCCTCCAGGGATGGGGGCTCCACCACCTCCCTGGTCTGTCCTGACTCAGTGATCTTAAAGGGCTTTTCCATTCGGCAGTTCTGGATTCTGTGGTATGGAAGTGCAGGTCTCAAATGAGGAGGAATCCCTGCTGTGTAACACTTAAGAGTGGAAAAAAGAAAAATAATGCTAACTGGGTGTCTTCTCGTGTTGCAGTGTCGCCCGTCCAAAGGCCGGAAGAGAGGTTACTGCTGGTGCGTGGATAAATACGGACAGCCGCTTCCCGGGTACGACGGGAAGGGCAAGGGAGATGTCCACTGCTACAACTTGGAAAGCAAATGAGGGCTGGGCGCCAGCTCTTCTGGCATCTGCGTGTGGCCGCGGGACCTGGCAGAGACGTCGGAGGGGCTGGGCGAGCACTGTGGACTGCGCGGGGCGTGGAGCAGTGGGCTCTGCCTCCTGCGGACGCTGCCCCGCCGCCGACCTGCGACCGGCTTCCCACGGGAGGGACCCGTAGGGAGCTCGGGATTCCCACCTAAACCTGCACTATTGATACCCCAGAGAGAGAGAGGGAAAAACAAAAGGCACTTCAGAACGGATTCAGGGAGTCTCCACTGACTTTTTTTTTTAAGAACGGCCTGTGACCAATTTGATCCCGAAAGATACTGTTTTTTTATTTTAAAGAATTTATAGATTGTAAGCTTGTAAAGGTATTAAAGCAAAAAAAACCCCAACAACCTGAAACAAAACAAAAAAACCACAAGGATTTAAAGGTTAAGCTTTTTCTACAGGTCTGACGGGAAACTTATATTCACGGGTAAAAAGTTTTATAAAAAATCTCAAAGAACTTTTTAAAGAAACGTATTTCTAAAATAAAGACATGGCTATTTTTTCTGTAAAATATATTATGAATATTCTGTTAGTCTGTATTTAATATAATTGTTTTTTAATAAACTTTATTTAAATGTAACATGTGAATACCAAATACTACACCATAATTCTAGCATATACTTCTGTATGCAAGGCAAAAGTAAGGGTTGATTTACAAATATGTATAGATCCATATGCATACACACTGACCTGTTCTGCATAGGGGAAATGAATTTGTGGAGTGAAGGAAGTGTTTCCAGAAGAGATTAAGTTTTGTTATTTGAAGTGACTACAAATACCAAGACTTTTTTATTTTATTTTATTTTATTAGTGTTTCTAATGTACCCGTCACTGAATTATGCCACTGGAAAGGATAACAGTTGCACTGAAGCCCTCGGTAAAGCGTTCTTCTCTCTGTCCTTCACTTCAGTGTGTGCACCAGGGCTGGCGTTTCCTGCTCACACAAATGAATATACGATATTCACGGACAAAAAGCAGCCGTTACACTTACCCCCCCTTTCTATTTGCTTATTTATTTTGAAAAGCTGTACCTATTCTGTCTTGTCTTGGTACGCTCTGCCAAAGCACGCGCTCGGGATGAGAAGCTCCTGCTGCAAACCGTGCCGACAAGGTGGGGGGATGGAGACCCACACGCTTCGTTTGCGCTGCGCACAGTCGCTGCTTTGCTTCGACTTTGGTAGAAATCATTTGCCTGCATCCGTAGAATAAGAACCATCAAGTTTAACTGTTTAAACCCACTGTCTGCCGTGATGTTGTAAGTCCTTTGAATTGGAAGAGAAGTGGTTTGGTTTTGCTCTGGTATGTGATGCTTTCGTATAAGGAAAATTTTGGCAATTTTTTTTTTTTTTTGGAGGCTGTTTGTTGACTGAACTTGATGCCAAATTCTGTATGACAATGAAATCTGGATGAGGAAAGGTGACCTGTGAAATGTAACATCTCTCTGGAAAGTCATGCCATATTTTGTATATGTATTTATT
>NW_010304661.1:0-6980 GCF_000700745.2 Antrostomus carolinensis | reverse complement strand
GGTGCAGCTTTTTTTCTCTTCCCCTTTTTTTGTTAATCATGTTGTCACAGAGGCATTACTGATGGGCTTGGCCTTGGCCAGTGGCAGGTCCATCTTGTAGCCGGCTGTCATTGGGTGTGTCGGACATGGGGGAAGCTTCTGGCAGCTTCTCACAGAAGCCACCTCTGTGTCCCCTGCCCGCTGCTACCACAACCTTGCCACGCAAACCCCATACAACTATTTCATAACCAGGAAAGATTTCTTGGATGTAACATCTGGACTGGCGGCATTCAGTGCTTTTTGTTCTAATAATGGTACTTCCATTTGGTTGGATATGAACATTTATGCTAATTTCTCATTTTTAGTATATGGGTCAGAGAGTTGGGTGCCTACCTAACAAAATATTTGAGTGTAAAGACCTGTAAGAAACCTATAAAGGTGACCTTCAGTTTTTCCCTCCTTTCTTCTGCAATCATAGAGTTCAATAAAGCTATGACTTAGTTAAAGTTCCATATACCTGTCATAGCTTTTGCCTGTCTCTCCAGCCTCCAATCAGGTACCTTTGTGTTCACTAGACACTGTGCCAGAAACAACAGTGAAATCCAGAAATACAATAAGAATTGACATTCTGCTCTTCCACATAGTTAAACTTCTCTTAGGGATATTAAAAAAAAAAAAATAGAGAGGAAAAAGAAAACAAAACAAGGGAAAAGTCTTGAAGAGATACTATTTATAGAAGAAATACTAGCAAGAATGCTTAACTTCACTATATGGCTAAAACAACAAAGTAGTAATCGGCATGTAAGCATCACTCAGTTCCTGAGATCACTCCAACTTTTATTAATGGTTATCAGCTTCAGGATCAAACATCTTTTAAAGTTCTAAAAAGGAGCATAGACTTTCCACAAAGTCCTCTCCGATGTTTCTGTGCTCCCTTGGAATTACATTTTCAAAGACTGGGAGACTCACAAGTCTTCTTACAATAACAGTGCTCACAATGGATAGAAACTCCATGTTTCTACACAGACCATCCAACACTGAGGCCTCTGTCCAGAAATTAGTAAGTTTTTTCAGATTAAAACAAAATATTGAGAATTGTTTAAAGCCAGTACCATTTTTATATTGCAAAATAAGGAGACCTTGGAAATACAGAAAGATGTCATCCTAGAGAAGCAGTGAGATAAAAGAACAGGATTTAAGTTAAAGATTCACTAAAAATAGGAGATCATCACACAGTGATCTTCTTATGACTGAGCAGCAGAACACTGCTGCACTTGCCTGAATGGACTTGTCTTATGTCCTGGGTACTCACGCTTGTGAAAACTATTGTACTGTTTTAGATGGTTATAGTTATCTGTAAATTTAACATGCCTCTTCCATCTATCCTACATTGTACCAAAGCAACTTCATCCCTAGAGTTTCCCTGATCTTGAAGATACAGTATTGTTTACACCAGTGTCTTCTGATCCTGAACAGCATCTGTCAAGCTAAACAAGTTAAGCTCCATAAATCTGAGACAGCAGCTCTAGCTTTTCAGATAACACGGGATTTTATCCACATTGAAAAATGGGATTATACCTAATAGAGCTTTGCATCAAGATAAAAATAAAAGAGCTCAAATACATCAGTTCTTTTTTCCTTTTGACAGTACAATTGAACAACAGACTTATTAATTTCACAGATATGTATCACTTGGGGCCTGACCACTGAAGACAAAGAAAAGTCTCTCTGTAACTTCCTTGGGCTTTGAGCTTTTGGGGTAGGTACCTACCCTTTCCTTTTCCTGCAAAACAGGGTGTTCCCTGTGTATATGCCTTCAATACACCAGCTAACAGAGAAAATAGGGTCCTATCCTAGGCTCCCTGTGCTGATATCTCAAAATAAAGCCTAGGCTTTTTCAACATGCTTCACTCCAGGGATTCCTCAAAAAGACAGCATAGATGAGAATTCATCAAATTCAGCTGTCTCCACCCTCCACAGTCTGCCAGTACTACCCCAGCCAGCTCTGAAGCCTTATATGACTCCATATACCCTCTAGACACACCTGAGGACATAGACAATTCATTCTGTGTTTCATGCCATGACAACACCTCTGTGATGAGCTGCAACAGAGTCATCACATTATTTCAGACACTTTGAAGTGAATTAAAAATACATTCACACATTATTTACGACTTAGCATCATTAGAGAACATCCAGGGCAAAAGGCTATCTTAGGTGAAGATGGCTATTCTGTGTATCACCTGGCCTCAAGGCCATAGCAAGGTCACTGTTTTAGCATTTAGTTTTGTTGTTATGGACAAAACCAGGGGCTGCCTGATGTATTACATCCGGTCTCTTTCTATTACAAGCATTATAGATGTTTAGTCCAGAAGTTTCAACTTCCACTTAATCTACTGATACACTATTAAACACATCATAACTTCCTAAAACAAATGAAGCCTTATATGATTTCATATACCCTCTAGACATGTATTGGGTGCCCATGCCCATGTTCTGGCAGGGGGGCTTCAGGGGTGACCTCTGTGATGAGAGGTCAGGGTTGCCCCATGTCAGACACAGCCAGTTCCAGCCATCTCCAAATGACCACTGCAGAGCATGGCTGTGCCCAGCAGACGAGATGGTGGCACCTCTGTGAAATCGTATTTAAGAAATGGCAAAAATGTTGGACAAGAGAGGAGTGAGGAAAACAGTAGAAAAAACACCCCTACAAGCACCAAGGTCACATAAGATGGTGGGAGAGGAGGTGCTCCATGGTGGTGCAGATATCCACTGCAGCCCATGGAGGATCCATGCCAGAGCATTTTTTTTTTTTCCTGCAGCCTGTGGAAAGTCTACTCTGAAGCACAGGAAAAGTGTGAGAAGGAAGGAGCAGCAAAGACAAACTGCTATGTACTGACCATAACGCACCACCCCCATCTCCCCTGTATTGCTCATAGAGGTTAGTGGAGTCTGGGAAAAGAAGGAGGAAAGGTGTCATTTTAATGTTTGTCTTTTTGTTTCCCCCTACCCAAATTAGTAATTAAATACTTATTTTAATTGTCAATAAGTTGATTTTCCCCAGGTTGGGCTGTTTTGCCTGCAATGGTAATTGATAATCAATCTCTCTGTCTTTGGCTCAACTCATGAACTTTCTCATTCCTCTCCTTCCTATTTCCTCCCTTCCATCCTGCTGAGACAGGGCAAGTGACTGAGTGGATGTTTGCTTGCTAGTTAAGGCAAACCCACCACAGAGTTCAAAGCCCCAAAAAGAACAATGTAGAAGCAAAAGAGATTGAAGGCATCATGGATGTCCTAAGTCCCTGAAGTGGCTGATGATTAAAAAAAGACACCCAGATCATCCTGTGAAATGAACCATGGTCTATGCCAAAAAGGAAGTTGGAAAACCAAAAGTAAGAAGGCAACGTTCACTGCCAGTTAGGCTGATAATGAAGTATTTTTAACTCAAAATCTGATTATCACGTCAATTCTGAACATGTGAATAAGACACAAGTCATGTTTCTCAGACTTCCAGTACCATGTGGAGGGCTAGCGCATCTGACCAACATCCCATCTCTGGCCGTAGGCCATCACCATTGTCCCAGAGGAAGATGAAAAACACTTCCCAGAAGCCAAAATACTCATCAAAGAGAGGAATGAGGAAACCTCCCTGACCTTTGCAACACCAAAACAAGCCTTTGCAGAACCGAAAGCCTGTTGAACAAAACTAACACAATAGGAACAGGATGCAACACACACTGTCACAAACAGAAGTCAAATATCGTTGACTCTTTTTCAATATAACAAACAGTGAATCATGGCTTACCTTATTTAATTGTTTTCAAAAGGCTCTTAGGCATGACACTGATGAATGTTACACAGGTCTTCTGTAATATAAAGTGGTTGTTAATTCTATGTTTAAATATTTCAAAGATGATCAGCAAAGACATTAAGTATTTCAGTGGTAACAGGTAATTCATTTGTTCTGAAGGTACTTTAGTTTGACCGCATTTTAATTTCAAACTCTTGTCAGCCATTGATTTTCTTGGGATACCGATAAAATAAAAAAACTGTTAACCAAATGAGATTTCACATATAAATCAAAACCTGTGTAATAAACCACAGGCTTTTTGTGTTTGCTACCAAATATTGTCAGTGTTATAAAGAATTTCTATGAGGTTTGCTTCTGCTAAACACTAACTAGAATTTAAATAAGGAGATAAACAATAGCTCCCAAAGAAGGGGCTTTTCTATAGCAAAGGAAATGAATAGCAACGTCTGATTTTGATTACTTCAAAAATAAGAATAATTTGGATCATGGGAGACTTATTTTAACTTATCTTTGCTGAACAAACTACACCATGTATTTACATTGGTAAAGGGAGTGCATCTGCTATTCTCATATAGATTAATATATATTTAATTCTCCACATTTTTCAGTTTTTATTGGCACACAGAATAAGGTATTGTTTATAATAGGGGTTACTTTTTATAATTAGGGGTGGAATTAAATCTTCTGAGGAATAAACCACAGAAAACAGTAATGATTGGAATTGTTCAGAAAGTTGAAAACATTTGATTGCTTTGGGAAAAAAAAAACAGTCTATTTGAAAAGAACAACAGGGTAATAAAGCAAGTCATGTTCTATTATTGCAGTCTAAGAGCCTTTTGGCTTTCCAGCACAGAAGGCAATTCATGGATCATCAATCTATTATTTGTGGAAGCAAAGGGAAAAAAATACTTTTATCTAGAGACAATAGTCTTGATTCTGATGTTTTTGAAACAATAAAAGTATATGCAAGTCTAGTTTATATTTTTGCCTTTTTTACTATAGGCATCATTTTAGAATCCCTGCTTACAAATATTACTTCCATATATCCGTTCAATAAACAGACATCTGGCTGCTAAATCTGCCTACTCCTTTGGAGGTGCCAAATGAAGCTTTTAGAACTAGTAAATAGATGGTTATTATACTTACAAGATTTATAACATGCCAGGTCCTCAGAGTTCACAAGATTTATTGTTTGTGAATAGTTGCTTTGGAAGTGGAGGTCAAGAATTGAAGCCAGAAATGAATTGACGTTGGCTATAGTTTGTAAACAAGACTCTCTTGCCATGCTAACTTGATTGTCCCTGTTGTTGTTTCCTTTGGCTTGGTTTTAATCTTGTTCAATTAAAGTAACTATAGAGAAATTAAAAGACTGATTAGGTTTGGGGTGACTATTTTCTCATATAAATCCAGTATCTTAAGAAAACAGTCTTAGGCATTCAAAATTTTTCACATACATCTGGGGATTTAACTTTCTATTCACAGGAATAATGTGGGTCTACATGTTCAATAGATATGTAAGAAATTATTACAACATTTTATTTCATCAGAAAATTCAGACGTAGAATCACTATAAAATACTGCCCTCTCTAAATTTACTCATCTAGCTAGATCATTATGAAGAAAACTGCGGTTATTGAACATAAAAAAGCAAGAAAATAAACTTTCATTCTTTGTTCCTGATGAGAAAACACTGACTCCAGGAAGTAATGATGGTCATTCCAGCAAAAGGAAACTAAAGTTATCTAGATCAAAAAACTTTGGGTGATAGGCACCCAAAACCTTGTTTTAAGCAAAAAGAAACACATTGTACCTGTGGAAATAAGAATTCCTTGTTTGTCCCATCAGTATTTTAACAGTGTAGTTACCCATACAGTTACTCCAGTTTTGATGCTGTACATTCAGACCAAACTATACAGAAAAATCTCATAAATTATGTCCTTATAATTATTATATGATAAAAGTTACTTTTATCTACCTCTTTCCCCTGGAACTATGCTCGCCCTTCCAATGTCTGTTTGGATTGGGTTGACAGTGCTAATCTTCCTCTGACAGAGAGGAGTGTGTTTTACAGCATGTCATCATCTCCCTCATGTCTTCCTTGGGAGGGGTATGATGTCCATATTCATGGCATCCTTTCCTCCTCAGTCTTGGTGTCCAACTGGGGTTATTTTTGTATGTTTTCTTAACAAGGTCAGCTTCCAGCTGAAGTTTGAAATTTTTCCAGTAGCATCTCTAGCCCAGTCTAACATAAAGGGCAACTAACTTGTCCCACGATGACTACTGAGGTTTACCAGACCTTTGCCACATGCAGTATTCCTAGACTTGAAAGCTACAAGCAGGCAGGCAAAAGTCACTTAACCACTAGACAATTATTAAAGTAAGCTAAGGCCAGCTCAGGCCACAACAAGCACAAAAAGTCCTGAGATCCTGCACTGCTAGGTCAATACAAAGCCTGTGGCCTTTTACTAGCAGTGGCAAAAATCACATTTACTGCGCTACAACAAAGGAAAACAGTGAGAACAAGGAAAATCAACAATAGAAACAGCATATAAGAGAGAGCATAGGAATAGGACTAGTCCCTCTGAAAAAGGAGAGATTCATGTAACAGTGTGGCCACAACTATGTCGTGTCACTTGGAATTCATTAATCACTTCATGCCCTGCTTTTTAAAGGCAATCCTTTAAAAAACATTGAATGATTTTGTAAAGATTATGCCAAAGCATCTTCTTTATAAAAGCATTAGTCAACATGGTTTTACCAAGGGGAAGTCACGTTTAACCAACCTGATAGCCTTTTATGAGGACATAACCAGGTGGATACATGATGGTAGAGCAGTGGATGTGGTTTATCTTGATTTCAGCAAAGCATTTGACACAGCATTCTCGCAGCTAAACTGAGGAAGTGTGGTCTGGATGATCAGGTAGTGAGGTGGACTGTGAACAGGTTGAAAGGAAGAAGTCAGAGAGTTGTGGTCAACAGGACAGAATCTAATTGGAGGCCTGTGTCTAGCGGAGTCCCTCAGGGGTTGCTACTGGGACCAGTGTTATTCAATATATTCATCAGTGACCTGGATGAGGGAACAGAGTGCACTGTCAGCAAGTTTGCTGACAATACAAAGCTGGGAGGAGTGGCTGACACGCTACAAGGCTGCGCTGCCAACCAGCGAGATCTGGACAGGCTGGAGAGCTGG
>NW_010304660.1:286-2014 GCF_000700745.2 Antrostomus carolinensis | reverse complement strand
GTAAGTCGTTAATTAATTCAATTATTCATTCGATAAATCAATCATTCAATAATTCAATCATTCAATCAATAATTCAATCATTCATTCAATAATTCAATAACTCACTCAGTAACTCATTAATTAATTCATTAATTAATTCATTAATTCCATAATTCAGTCAGTAAGTCGTTAATTAATTCAATTATTCATTCGATAAATCAATCATTCAATAATTCAATCATTCAATCAATAATTCAATCATTCATTCAATAATTCAATAACTCACTCAGTAACTCATTAATTAATTCATTAATTAATTCATTAATTCCATAATTCAGTCAGTAAGTCGTTAATTAATTCAATCATTCATTCAATAATTCAATAATTCAATCATTAATTCAATCATTCATTCAGTAACTCATTCATCAATTCACTGACTCACTCATTAATTCATTCATTAATTCATTAATTCAATAATTAATTCATTAATTCCATAATTAGGTCAGTAAGTCGTTAATTCATTCAATAATTGATTCATTAATTCAATCATTCAATCAATAATTCAATCATTCATTCAATAACTCCGTCATCAATTCACTAACTCACTCATTAGTTCATTCATTAATTCCTTAATTCATTCCATCATTCATTAATTGATTATTTAATTCATTAATTCATTCAATAATTAATTCATTAATCCATTCATTCAGTCAATAATTCAGTCAATCAATCATTCATTAATTCAATCAATCATTCAATCACTGAATCAATTATTGAATGAATTAATAACTTACTGACTGAATTAATGAATTAATTAATTAATTCATTAATTCAGTCAGTAAGTTATTAATTCATTCAATAATTGATTCAATAATTCAATAATTAATTCAATAATTCAATCATTCATTCAGTAACTCGGTCATCAATTCAGTAACTCACTCATTAATTCATTAATTAAGTCATTAATTCACTCTTTAATTAATTCATTCATTTATTATTTCATTCATTAATTCAGTAACTCACTCATTAATCCATTCATTAATTCAATAAAGCAATAATTAATTCAATAATTCAATCATTCATGCAATAACTTGGTCATCAATTCACAGACTCACTCATTAATTCATTAATTAAGTCATTAATTCACTCATTAATTAATTAATTCATTCATTAGTTAATTCATTAATTCAGTCATTAATTCAATAATGCATTCAATAATTGATGCAATAATTCAATCAATAATTCAATAATTCATTCAATAACTTGGTCATCAATTCACTAACTCATTAATTCATTCATTAATTAATTCATTCATTCAATAATGAATTCATTAATTCACTCATTAATTAATTAATTCATTCATTAATTCAATAACTCAGTCATTAAGTTGTGAATTAATTCAATAATTGATTCAATAATTCAATAATTTGCTCAATAATTCAATCATTCATTCAGTATTTCATTCATTAACTCATTACTTCATTCATTAATTGATTAATTACTTCATTAATTCAGTCAATAATTTGTTCATTAACCCATTCATTAAGTCAATAATTCAATCAGTCATCAACTCAATAACTCATTAATTAATTCATTCAATAATTCAATCACAAAGATCCCCGAGCCGAGGATGTTCCCTGCCAATTCAACCACCATTAATTAATTAATCCATTAATTAATGAGTTCAGTCCATAATTCAGTCAGTAAGTCATTAATTAAGTCAATTATTCATTCAATAAATCAATAATT
>NW_010304660.1:0-204 GCF_000700745.2 Antrostomus carolinensis | reverse complement strand
TTAATAAACTCCTTAATTAATTAATTAATTCAATAATTCAATCATTAATTCATTAATAAACTCCTTAATTAATTAATTCATTCATTAGTTAATTCAATCATTAACTCAATCACTTGTTAAATCATTTATAAACCAAGAACCGATGTTATTAACTAATAACTAATCATTAACTAATAACTAATTATTAATTAATAAACTATGGGG
>NW_010304659.1:25215-28016 GCF_000700745.2 Antrostomus carolinensis | reverse complement strand
GTATATACTCATCCATTCAGAGCGGCTTCTGCCCAGCAAATACTGTCATTTTTTTAAATGTTAAGTAGATGAGGTGTGTGTGGAGTAGCCGGGGCACTGCTGACAGTGGTTGCCGCCTTCTCGGGGTGTCTCTCTGCTGCTTTTTCTGTATATTCAGGAATTTGGGGTAGGGGGAAGAGAGAAGCCTTTGCCTGCCTGCAGTGATGGCTGTTGCTATAGATGATAGTCCAGGGCTCGGGATGCCTTATCCTGTGAGTGTTGCTGTTGCGGGAAGCATATGGCCAGGGAGCTGCTTGCTCTACCTGAAGAATTTCTATGAATATTGATAAAACGTCTCACATGGCTGGAGGTGGGCTGTATGGATCCTTCCTGCACCCTCAGGAGCCACCCTCCCCGCTTCTGCGAGCTGATGTGTGAAATTTAGGTCCGTGGGGAGCTGGAAGTGTAGCAGAAGTTATCCAGGTGTCCTTATTTCGCCTTTATAGTCATCAAAATGTGTGTGATCAACTTCTGCACGTGTCAGGTTTCGTTTTTAAAATCAGATTGTAGTTGTGAGAAAGCATGCCGTGCTGGGTGAACCAGCAAGTACCATCCTGGAGAGTGTAAAGCTGGAAGTGCCGGCTCCACCGCTGTGGCTTGGGGTCTGCAGGAGAAGAGAAGCCCACCGGCAGCAGCCAGAGCAGCTGCAGCTCAAAGCTTAAAAGATCCCTGTTTTTCCAAGAACTTATTTGTAAAGTTGTAGTTTCAAGAGCTGAAAAGAGATGGAGAGAGGATAAGTAGTGTATTTTTATTCCCAAGTTATAATGGATTTTTCCTTTATATCAATTTGGACAGAGATCAAAGTTACAATAGAGCCCTGCTGCGCTAATTTTTGGTTACCATTGCATTTTGTATTGCCTCAGAGTGGAAAATACATGTGTGGCCATTTATTAATACCTCTGCTATTGCTGCCTGTTGTTTACCTGGATGATTTTATATTTTTTTTTGTCCAGCTACCCTGAACGTAGGGCTGCAGTCAGTGTTTGTGGAAAATTGCACGTGTGGTTTGGAAACGAGAGCTCTCACCAGCCTTCAGAATTAATGCTGAGGTGAAGTGGTCAGCGGCGGGGTGGCAGTTACTGCTTTTCCGAGCCGTTGTTTAGGGCTCCTCTGCTTTCTATTTGGAGATTTCCTTTCGTAACCCTGAGCACTAGGAGCACACGCTTTCTGCATGAGGGTTTCTGTCGAGTTCTGCTTTGGGTGACAAGACAAATGGGTTGTGCTGAGTGTGTTCAGCCCGTGAGGTGTGAGTACGTGCGAGCCAGTTGCTGGCTGGAAATTAAACCCTCCTCAAGGTGTAAGGCCCTGGCTGGATTTTTAGAAACTGTTCTATAACCTCATGCTTATCAGGTGTTGATTGTGCAGAAATCTTTTGATTGGAGTCTGTTCTCTTATCTGCTTGTGGCTTAAGAGCTGGGAAACCCAAGAAGGTGTCTGATGTGGTAGGGCTTGGTCAAATTTGGAGTGAGCATGAATGGAGCAGGACGCAGGATTTCAGGAAGGGAAGCGTATCGGGGATTTTGTGAAAGTGATGGGTTGTCTTTGAGAGAGATTTGGCTACAAAAGCTCTCATCAGACTCGGTGTTCTCACCTAGGGGAAGGAGAACTTAGTGCTGCTTTGTGTGGCTTTTCTTCACGCTGTTTTTCTGTTGAAGGTTTGATGACCAAGTGTCTGAGAAGTTTGGGGTGGCTGCTCATCTTAACAGATCTCTTGGGTGAAGCTTGTTTTGTTGTGACTTTCTTATCTATGCAGCACCTATGTAAAAAAACTTGAAGAAAACATTCTTAACACACCCCCTCCGAGTATATTTTGGTCTGTATACGTTTTTCCCCAAAAAATTGCGGAGGAGAATGTTTTTATGGAGACTGTACTTTGCTCTTTCTCAGTTGTTCTGTTTTCTCCATCTCCCCCAGGGAAGCTCTCGTGGTGCTTGGGATGAGCCCTATGAAAAGGGCTGTTCCTATTTAGGTTTGTTCCTGTGTAACAGGATTGCCACTCGGGTTCTTGTTTTTGGCTGGGCTGCTTCTGGGAATTTGAGAGATTTTGTGTGTATCAAAGTTCTTCATTTTGTTGTTTTTAGGGTTTTTTTTTGTGTGGTTGGAGTCCAAAACTGAACAAAGACAACCCCACTCCCCTGTGAGGCAGGGAGCATCCGTTCCACACTGGCAGCGATGTGGGTCCTCTCTGGACACAGAAATATCACCTGGGACAGCTGTGGTGGGAAGGGACAGAGTCGAGGGCACCTGTTTACAGAGGGATGGGGAGATGCTGCTGTGTGGGTGTGTGAAGATGTGGGGTGGGTTGTGGCAGCTGGAGGAGTCGCCTGGTCTTGCTCGTTCACACCGGTGCTTGTTACACGCGCTGGTGGGAGCTGCGAGTGTGTCTGTCCTGGTCTGACCCGGGATAAGCGACTTGTTGGAGTGTGGGACCTCTGAGGTAGAACTTGGAGCAGATGCTGCAGCCACGGATGACGTGAAGATGCTGTGAGAGAGGGGACTAAGGGTGGCAGCGTGTGAGCTGTCCCAGGGTATGGACCTCGCCCTGGGAAGCAGTGTTGGGGGCCTACAGCACCCAAAGGGCCCCTGGCAACAGCCTTTGCCTGGAGTCTGGGGAGTCAGATCCTGGGGAGACAAGTGCAGTGGAGTACTTGTACCCCTGTGCTGGGCACTGGTGAGGCCACAGCTCGAGTGCTGGGTTCACTGTTGGGCCCCTGACTCCAAGAAGGACATGGAGGGGCTGGAGCGTGTCCAGAGAAGGGAAC
>NW_010304659.1:23809-24889 GCF_000700745.2 Antrostomus carolinensis | reverse complement strand
ACAGTGCTGAGGGACATGGGTTAGTCGGGGACTTGTCAGTGTTGGGTTCATGGTTGGACTTGATGATCTTAAAGGGCTTTTCCAATCCAGGCAATTCTGGGATTGTGTGGGATGAGTCTGGGGTGGGCTGTAATTCCCCAGCTCTGACCAGGAGCACAACTGAAATGGAGAAGGAAAAACATTTTGCATTATACCTGTAACCCCTCCGCTGAGGAAATGAGGCCTTGGGCGTGTGCTTGGACCCCCCTTTGTACCTGGGTTATTCCTGTCTCCATTTCTTTAAAGGCAGGTGACATCTGGGTGTATTCAGGGGGGTTTTTTGTCTTTTATCTCTTTGCTTTCCAAGTTGTGCAGATCCTGTGTAGGCTAAATGGGGAGAGTGGAGGGGTGGAGACTTGTGTAATGAGGGAGGAGGAGGAGGAGGAGGGGAGAGGGCCTGGGTTTCCAGTCAGTCTCTCGGTAAGAATATAAGGCAGGAAACAAAGGCTGAGCTGCACATGGAGAGCAGCAGCACCTGGCAGTGCCTGGCCCTTCAATAGGCTGCCACAAATTCAGCTTAATCCGTGCCCAAAAACTCTCTGAACAACAAATGAGGAGGGTTTGGGTTTGGTCGCACCCACCCCCGGGTCCTCGCCGCCTGCGTTTTGTTAGCGCCGAGGCGGCTGCGCGAGCGGATAATGCTCTGGAGCTGTTGATGGACGAGCATGTAAAATCGTTTCCAACTTTGCAGTTGCCCCTTTAGCTTTTGTAACGTGGGGAATCGTGAAAGATCTTAATTCAGGGACTGAGTAGCCCGTGCTCGCGGCGTCGCTGCCGGCAGCGTTAGTTAGAAGGGGTTGGGTTTTTGCAGCTTTGTACCAAGATGCCTCTCTCCTGGGTCTCTTCAAAATCAGGACAATCCAAACCAGGGTGGCAGAGCAAGGCTTTTGCTGTGGAGTGGAAGGAGAGAAATGTCATATTTTGTGACATTTAAAGGACACACAAGTATTTTAACAGCGTTCAGAAATGCTGCTTTACTGTTTCTGTGCCTTGGGACGGCAGCAAGCAATCCTGCTGCTCAAGTTCTGTGGGGTTTTGGCT
>NW_010304659.1:14292-23787 GCF_000700745.2 Antrostomus carolinensis | reverse complement strand
GTTTGTCCCTTTTGACCCACTCAGGTGTCTGTAGGTGCCCTCGATGGCTGTGTCCTACCAAGCACGCTCCTGCCAGAGGGACCTCAGAGCACACCAGCCACTTCCTTGCTGTTTGTCTTTACTGAGCAGCTTTACTGTCAGCTTTGGGTTGTAGCTTTGTTCCTGGATCTGCCATTGTTCCAGAGAAGCTTGGTATGGTATTGCCTTTTTCAAGACATAATCAGAATAAAAGTTTTTCTTCTGAACATTTCAGTGCTTTTCCTTTGGGCCAAGCTTCCCCAGGAAGAGACAGGACCTTGAGTCATTTCAGGTGGGTTTTTTTTAAGACCTATGTGAACTTTGAGCAGCTTTTTAGATCCATTGCAAAATTACTAGAATAAATACTAAATAAAAAAGCTGAAGGGCTCTGTTGTTTTAAAATAACTGTCTCTGAGTGTATCTGGCTCTGATGTTCTGGAAGTTGTGCCGTGCTCCTAAGTGCACAATTCACTGTAATGTGTTATTTTTAAAATTCCAAAGATGCTAAACTGTAAATTGGAGCTGCAGATCTTGGAAGTGGAAGCAGCGTCATTCTTCATCCAGGAGGAGTTTCTCAGCTTCACTGGTGGCAGCAATGGCTCTGGCCTGAAAGCTGTTGGAGCTGGTTATTCCTCTTTCTGGATTGAGACTTATAACTCCCTTTATATTTATAAAAAGTGGTTTCAAATTTGAGTCTGGATGCAGTCTCATTTGTTTCTTCTCTCTGTCATCTTCTGGCCTGAGAGTTTGTGCAGCTCCAAAGTGAACTGGTCCAACTGAGGAATAACCAGTGATAAAGTGCTTCCTCCTCTTCTCTCTGCCCTCTAAAGATGGATTATTTTCCCCAGCTGGTTGACTGCATTTGCTTGAGTGCTTTCATGCCTGAGCAGTGCTGGTGGCGGGGAGTAGATACGGGGCAGGATAAGCAGCTTGGGAGCGTTCAGGCCCAGGAGCTTCCTGAGCAGATGCTGTGTGGGGGATGACCACAACCTTTCGGTCATAAGTCCTTTGAGAGACTTTCTCAGTTTTAATTTTTAGTATGATTTGTATTAACCTTGTCTCTCAGTTTTTTCAGAGCTTTTAATACTTTGGTTCTTTCTGTTTGCTTTTTCTTTTAATCTATTTTTTTCATACACAGCCTGACTTGGACTAATTGGTTTGCCTCTGTCCTATACTAGAAATTCTATGCTTATGCTATTTTTTCAGACCTTTGCCCTAATAAAGGCTTGAGGGAAGCAGATAATGTGTTGAAAAGAGGCTTTTTCCTTTGAGCTTTTTTTCCTTTGAGAAGACCCTAGAGAGTTTGTTAGTATTTCACCAGTGTGAACACCACCAGTGTGGCAGAGCAGGGTCTATGCTGCTGAAATAGTAATAACTCTTTCCTCTTATCCTATGACAACTTTAATATTTCAAGTTATTTGTGGCCTTCAAGTAGAAACCTTGCAACAAGTACCCCACGTTTCTGACTTCAAGAATCCCAGAAGGTAACCTTAATCCCAGAGCTCCAGCTCCTCAGAAAGCATTTGAACCTCGTTGGCATTGATTTGTCTCCAGCAGATATAAGTTGCATTGATCCCACTTCTACTCCATAGAAAAAAAATAGGGACTCTAATATGTAGGTGATACTTCCAGTCATCTCCAGTTCAATCCTTGGATATTGTGAATTTGCTTTGAGTTGAGTTGTTGAACTCATGGGTGCCACCGTTGTGTACAATGGGCAACATGTGAGCGAGGTCTCACTGGGATGTGGCCTTGCATCTTCTAAATGATCCTTGATATATTGAGAGGAGAGGGTATTTGTAGGCTAGGAAGGAGATCACCCCACTGCCGTGCAATGTGGCTGAAAAAACCCCATTCTAACACTACTAACTGCTCTTCAAAATAAGAAAATGAATAAGAGGGGTGAGGTAGTAGCTGACATTTTTGGTATTAAAATGTCTTTCACCCAACTAACCTGTGTTTAGTGTGATAGATGTGTGTGGAGTGAGCTTCTGCCAGATGGGTGCTAAGATTGTGTATGCAAGTTGGCAGACGCAGAAAACCAGAAATGAGAGAAATTAAGGGAATACAGAGGTGTTGTTACGATGCTAAGTGAGGATGTGAAGAACACTTTGTGCTGGGCGTCTGTGTGGTTCTACGATGCAGTCATAACACATTGATTTATTTTTGCTTTATGCATAAAAAATAAAAGAGCTTACCCAGTGGTGCTTTTTGTAGTAGTGCAAAAGGTTATGTTAGATTATTAAAAGAAAACAAAACAAACAAAAAACCCAAAACAACAAAAACCAACAATGAGTTGGAGTAATTTGTGCCTGCTTGCCAGGTTGTAGCCTTTCATGTGAAACCAGGTGTTTAAAAAGAATCTCTCTTCTGTTTTGCCATTAATGGAAAGTTTTCCAAGGTTTTGACTTTTATCTTTGCATTGTTTAAGCTTTGGAATTCTTTGCTTTGCAGCTTGTCAGCAGTTATCTTCTATTCTTTCTCCTTGCTGCTGTGTAATCCTGAGGTTAAGTGTTCAGAATGCTACCAAAGACCTGTGTAATCAAACCTGAACCTGCTCTTCAGGGCAGGGAGAAAGGGCTCCAAGGAGGTGTCTGTGCTGCTAGTCAGATGTCACACTCCTGGGAGAAGAAATTATGCTTGAAAATAGACGTTTATTATTGGAGATAACTGAGTGATAAGTACATCTGTGCTGATATCTCCCATCTTGGTTATTGTGTGAATTATGCTATGTTCATTTATACCTGATCTGAATATTCCTCTTTTATGTATAAAAACATTTTAACGTGGTCTGCACTTAATTTGTCTCTTCCACAGTAATCGTGAGGAGGAGTTGATATGAAAGCAACAATATCCATTTAAAGTTTAATGTGAGCTTCATTCTTGGAAGTTCAGCACACATTGTTTTTCATGAAGGAAATAAAATGTGCCTCTCCCGAGTGGCAGTGAGTGCTGGCATTGAAGTCCAGAGAGTTTTAATTTCCCTCCTTGTTTCTTTTCTATGCTTTCTCAGCCCAAGTGGTAAGAAGTTCCGAAGCAAGCCCCAGCTGGCCCGCTACCTGGGGAGCTCGATGGACCTGAGCACTTTTGACTTCCGCACAGGAAAAATGTTGATGAATAAAATGAACAAGAACAGGCAGAGGATGCGCTATGACTGTTCCAACCAAGCCAAAGTAAGACCAAGATGCAGTGGCAGCTTTCCCCTTTCCATCTGCTGTCATACTGGCCAGACTGCCTCTCAGACCAGCATCTGTGATTGTAGGGGTGGGCCGACAAGGAAGCTGGGGAGGGACTTTTTATAAGGGCAGTTAAGGGGAAATGGCTTTAAACTGAAAGAGGGGAGGTTTAGATTAGATATTAGGAAGAAATTCTTGGCTGTGAGGGTGGTGAGACACCAGCCCAGGTTGCCCAGAGAAGCTGTGACTGCTCCTCCCTGGAAGTGTTGAAGGCCAGGCTGGATGAGGCTTTGAGCAACCTGGTCTAGTGGAAGGTGTCCCTGCTGCTGGCAGGGGGGTTGGGACTGGATGGGCTTTAAGGTCCCTCCCAACCCAAACCATTCTATGATTACCTGAAAATTAAGTGTTTTGTAATTAATGTGTGAAACTGGAGTTGTATGCGATAACATCATCTCTGTTCTGGGGTGTTGAACACATAGTGCAGTTCACTGATGATGCCAGGGGACCGATGCCATGGAAGAATATTGTGGTACTGTTAAATCTTCTGGAGGGAGGGCTGGCATCTTTGTCTCTTCCCCTCCCTGGAGTGTGAGATCACCTTTTCCAACACAATCTCCTCCAGAGCCTCAAACCTCCCGGTGACTCCTGTGGCTGTGCAGCAGCTCTTCTCTGCTCTGGCATTTGGTTTGAGGGAGGAGGGAAGAGTGGCGTGGGGCAACTGGGATGAGGAGGTAACGGAGCCTCCCACAAGCTGCTCCCTGGAGCTGTGCTGGCCACGTGCTGGTATCTTGGCTTTGGAATTGATCCAAGGAGGGGATGCATTTTGGGCAAAAAGTTGAAGAAACAAGAGGATGACAAGGCTTATTTGTAGAACAAAATAGAGACTGTGTTTGGCACCTGGTAATTTTAATTGTTAGGGTTTAGTCAAGGTTAAAGTGATGTTGGTGTACTGCCTGTCTGGATAGATGGGCTCAAGTCATTCTTAAGTACCATCATAGGATGCTAAAAGCTTTTTCAGAATCTAAAAGCTTATGTCTATCCACTCAGCATCAAATGTGGAGAACAGCATAATGCTTATTTTCTAAATATGTCAGCCAGTCAAGAATCATCATCATCAGAGTGATTGGGACATGTACTTACAGCGGTAGGTGCTGTAGTGATACTTTAAAAGAAACATGCCTTGCTGCAGAGAGCAGCAGCTAACACACACCTCAGGCTAAAAATCCTGCCCAAACCTTTCAATAAATGTACCAATAGTTATTATTGGCTTATAAATTAATTAGCACACAGATGATTCAGAATGATATTTGTCCTGAATACATCTTTTCTACATCTCATGAATAAATGTTAAGCAGATGTGGAGTTTGCATCCTCAAGAACAAAGTATGTCCTGCAGCCATTTCAAGACTTGCATGTTAGATCTCAGGAGTGAGGAGCCGTCTTCCTGTGTTTCCACTGACATAAAATGCAGTCGTGTAGTGAAAACTTGATTGTCATGAGCACCCTTTAAAAACAAGTTTTGTTAAGAACTAAAGGTAACAAAAACAATCAAGGTTCCAACTGTATTGATTTGTTTATTGGTGTTCATGACTAGATTTAAACAGAATGGTTTAAACTGGTTTCTGGATTCACAAACCAGTCTCTAAATCCCACATCATATTTTTTCTAATTATTACAAATGTTGTATCAAAATCTTCTGTTTTAATGATCTACAGGTGGCTTGTCAAAGTGCAAACTCAGTGTTCTGACTCCTAAATTCTGTAAAAAAAATTGGGATAAAATCAATGTGTATCAGCTAGAATGAGAGGAGGCTATAACGTTAAGTAGAATGTGAAAGAGTGGAAAACTTAATTTATTTTTGTTAGGTTTAGGGCAAGATTTGAACCTAGTTATGCATTTTTAGCAGTCTAACTCATATAGCTTGAGAGCAGACAAGTTTTCAGGTCCACGAACTCTTCCCTGCTGTACATCTTTATGGCTGTGGTAGCATTTTATCAAACTGAAAATATTTTTGTGGGTTTTCCTCCTCCTTTTGTTTGAAATTTTTAGGGCAAGCCTGATTTGAACACAGCACTGCCTGTCAGACAGACAGCCTCCATATTCAAACAACCTGTCACAAAGATCACAAACCATCCCAGCAATAAGGTGAAGAGTGATCCTCAGAAAGCTGTGGACCAGCCCCGGCAGGTAACGCTTGCAGCTTTGTAGCTTCTTCTCCAAAAATAAGAAACTCTTGGTTTTGCTGCTGGAAGGGTCCCAAAATAAACTGCTTTAATTTTGTGATGCTGAACAAGCAGTCCATGGCAATTTGAGGTCTCTGATGTTTCAGAAACAGTAATTTACAGTGCTCCCAGCTTTTAAAATTGAAACAAAACCGATTTCCAATGTATAGTTAACACGCTGTCTGCACCGTGTTTTATAACTGGACTCCAAGCTTTGTTTAGATTACAATTATGTTGTATTTAGGCCTCAATTTCCTTAATGCTGGAATTAAGTATTATGTACAAATTTAGAGTCTAAACCGCTTTAGGGGACGTTTGCCTTGTAATTAGAATCACTGTCAGGTGTTCCAGTTGTATAAGAACTTTGTGTCTCAAGAAATCCTTGTTTCTGTACAGACCACACACAATGTGGTGTTTGTAGTACAAGAGATTGTAGCCCCTGCATGGGCTTTTTTTTTTTTCAGATGCATATATCAGTAGTAGTAAACTCCACCTGTATGAATAAGGTTGTAAATTCACTTGGAATGTCATTATTAATACAAAATCAAAGTGTTTTTCTTATCATACTGTGTGTTTTCAAACAAAAGAATACACTGGATTGAAGGAAATCTTTCATCTCAATTTCATCTAGTGAAAGGATGTAAAAAGTGTGCTTGGGACAAGTGTGGCTTTGAAGCTGGGCACTGGTAAAAGCTGATGTACCTGTTCAAAGCAGCCCTTGGAAAGTGTTCTCAGTGCATTAATATCACCTAGAGCTGACAGCCTGTTGGCCCTGCAGAGCTCACTGCAGGGATTCAGTGAGTCCTTTCCTGTCGTGAGTTTGGAAACTAGATGTTCAGCTTCATTACCCTGCTCAGTTGCTGTCATCACTATCAGTTATCAGTACGTTTGAAACTCTTGTAAGTCACGTGGAATTCAAAGATATAATTCCAAGAGGGGAAAGTGGTTTCAATGAAATTTAAAAATATCCTGTAAAATACTCAACCTCTCGCACTGAAAGCCTTTTCTACGAACTTAAACTTTTCCAGGCTGAGAGAGTTGGGGCTGTTCAGCCTGGAGAAGAGAAGGCTCCAGGGAGACCTTATAGTGGCCTCCCAGTACCTGAAGGGGCTACAAGAAAGCTGGGGAAGGACTTTTCATAAGGGCAGTTAATGACAAAACAAGGGGAAATGGGTTTAAGCTGAAAGAGGGGAGGTTTAGATGAGATATTAGGAAGAAGTTCTTGGCTGTGAGGGTGGTGAGACACTGGAACAGGTTGCCCAAGGAAGTTGTGGATGCCCCCTCCCTGGAAGTGTTCAAGGCCAGGTTGGATGAGGCTTTGAGCAACCTGGTCTAGTGGAAGGTGTCCCTGCTGCTGGCAGGGGGGTTGGGACTGGATGAGCTTTATGGTCCCTTCCAATCCAAACCATTCTATGATTCTAAAAACTACCTTTCTGAAGTGTGAGTTGGGGTCTGTTTGAAATGGATTTGGGTGGTGTGTCTTTGTGGGGTTTTTTGTTTGTTTGGGTTTGGTTTGGTTTTGTTTGTTTGTTTTTTAAACAGATTGGTGGGGTTTTAGCCTGGTTTCCTAAGGAGGTAGAGCATCAGTGTTTATAGTGTTGCTATTCCTATAAACCCCTTGGCTAGTTAAGACAATAAAAGGACCAGAGGAAATGCCTCAGGTTATACCAGGGGAGGTTTAGATTGGATACTAAGAAAAATTTGTTCTCTGAAAGAGTGGCCAGACATTGGAACAGACTGCCCATGGAAGTGCTGGACTCGCCTTCCCTGGAGGGATTTAAAAGATGAGTAGATGTGGTGCTCAGGGACATGGTTTAGTGGCCATGGTGGTGATGAGTTGACAGTTGGACTGGATGATCTTGGAGATCTTTTCCAACCTTAATGATTCTGTGCGAGAGGACACTAAAGATAAAACACTGATATGCCAGACGCTGAGCTGGACAGAGATTTGTATCCCTGTTGTGGAAGAGATTGACATGTGAGTGCAGACTGATGTGTGGGAGGAATCCATGAGACAGCAGGGATCAGCCCCAGCACACAAAGACGTTGTCATCTGACCAGTGTCATTTGCTGCTCACGTTACTACTCGTTGTAATGCAGCTTCCTAGACTGCTTGTGCTTTCCTTACTGTAATCCTCTTTTTTATGACAATATTGGAGTCTGTTTTCTGAGAAGTTTGTATGTGTACATATAAAAAATAGACTGTATGTATAACACATATATACACATATTGGTTTATGTATTTAATTTTCTATTATATAGCACAGAGTAGGACAGACTTGCTCTTTCTTGTGTCTTTCTCTGCATTATACATCTAAGAGTCTATTAAATTACAGCTTTAAAATATGTTCCAGGACTGCAGTATATTTTAATTTCTGGTCAGCAAACTCCAGATGTTTCTTCAAAACTTGAAAGCAGTGTTAAGTCCCATCATGTGCTGGCTTAAAATTCACCCTTTTGAAAGTCATAGGCTAGAGAATATCCAGCCTGTGTGTTTTGGCTGTGATTGTCCTTATTCCTCTTGTTGGTAACTGGAAAATTGATGTGGGTTCAGTTGCACTCAGATTTTGACAGGCATGAAAGGGGACACGTGTGGACTGTTTGGAGTAAATTCTTACTTTCTCAAAATGTAGATAAAATTGCTTTCTTGCAAGACAAATGGTACTCCAGCCGTTCATTGATCATCCTTGTAGATTGAGAGTTGAAGGTGTATTTAGGTAAAATATCCAATTTCTCACCAAATTCACGTGTCCTTAAGCTTGAGGAGAACCTGTGATTCAAGATCTGGTAAAGAACTAGACATGGTTGTTCTCATGAGAAACTACTAGAGAGGAATAAAATGATGCTTTACCTTGGGAAGAGCTTGGATACAATTCTTGCACCTATTAACTTCTGTGGTGTATGTGAGAGAGCAGGAGAGGAACAGGAGTGTAAAAAAGGCTCTGCCACACTAAGTGTGCTCAGAGGAAAACCAGCAAGCCTTGCTCTTCGAGTTCAGAAGCAGTGAAAGTACAAGTCCCTGGAAGAAAAGAAAGTCTTTTTCAAGGCAGCAAATCAAAATTGTGGGACTGATGAGCACTGAGGATTGTTCCCTGCTGCCAGACATGGCAGACCCCTTCTATGGTAAAACCAGTATAAAATTGGCTGTGGCTGGTTCTGCAGCCTGTTCTTCCCTCTCTTGGTAGCGAGCAGGTGCTTTGTGAAGCTGTCAATTCCATTTCTGTTTTGTGCCAATAAACACTTTCTTTCATGTCAGCTCTTCTGGGAGAAGAAATTAAGTGGACTGAATGCTTTTGACATTGCAGAGGAGCTGGTGAAAACAATGGACCTTCCAAAAGGTTTACAAGGTAATCGGAGTGTGTCCTGAATTCCAGGGGTGGTGGCATTCGATACCTGTCAGTGGTGATCTGGAGGTGGTGGTTGTGTTTGACCTCCGTGTGCTCCTCAGTGCTGTGAACTATTCCTGCTTCTGCAGGAACTGTTAGTGCTCTGGATGGGAGGCTCGGTGCCCTTCCTCCTGAGGGGATAGTGAAGCAAAGCTCCTTGGCTTGTTTCGTTTGTTCATTTTCCAGAAGTAGAATGGAAACAGCTTCCACTCCCAGTTTGGTTGTTTTGGTTTGGGGTGGGGTTTTTTTTTGGTGTTGTATTGGGTCTGCCTGAGATGGAGCTGATTTTTCCCACAGCAGCCCTCATAGTGCTGGGTTTTGTAAAGGTGTTGGTAACACCCCAGTGTTTTGGTTACTGCTGAGCAGTGCTCCCACAACATCAGGGCTGTCTCTCCAACATTCCTCCCCTCACCAGCAGGCTGAGGGTGGGCAAGATCCTGGGAGGGGACACAGCCAGGACAGCTGACCCAAACTGACCAACGGGATCTTCCAGACCATACGACGTCTGCTCAGCAATAAAAGCAAGGAGAAGGGAGGGGGAAGGGGGGGCATTCATTATTTATGACATTTGTACTCCAGAGCAACCACTACACAGACTGAAGCCCTACTTCACAGGAAGCAGCTGGACATCACCTGCTGATGGGAAGAAGAGAATAAGTATTTATTTTTTCCTTTGCTTCCAGGCATGGCCTA
>NW_010304659.1:0-14279 GCF_000700745.2 Antrostomus carolinensis | reverse complement strand
TCCTGCTGAGTGGTGCTCGCACAGCACCAAGGCTGGCTCTCCAACATTTCCTCCCATCCCTCCCTCAGTAGACTGGGTGTGGGGAGGGTCTTGGGAGGGGACACGGCCAGGACAGCTGACCCAAACTGACCAAAGGGATATTCCAGACCATATGACATCTGCTCAGAAATAAAACACGAACGGAGGGGGAAGGTGGGGGCAATCGTTATTTACGTTTGTCCTCTTGAGTAACTGCTAGGTGTACTGAAGCCCTGCTTCCTGGGAGGTGGCCAGGCATAGCCTGCTGGTGGGAAGTAGAGAATAAGTATTTTGTTCTTCTTTTGCTTTGTGTTTTTATTAAACTGCCTTTATCTCCACCCACAAGTTCTTTTCTTTTCTTTCTTTTTTTTTCATTGTTATTTTCTCCCCTCCCCATCCTGCTGAGGAAGGCGGTGATGGAGTGGCTTTGGTGGGTGGTGTTCAGCCAAGCTTACCCCACCATACCTTTGTGTGTTGTTTTTATTTTTTTTTCCCCTTGTGTGACAGAATGAGGAATTGATCTCTGTTTAAATAACCTTTGAGGAGCAGTACAGCTGCTATTAGAAACGTTTAGGACTGAGATTTATGTAGTGTTAACTTTTGGAATGACAGTACATGCTTTGCCATTAAAATTTAAATAAAGCCTGTTGTCCTAACTTGCTGTTCTTTGTCTTGTGCAATGTTGATTGTCCCTTTTCCTCCCACTTGCAGGGGTTGGACCTGGTTGCACTGATGAAACCCTTCTCTCAGCTATAGCTAGTGCTCTGCACACGAGCACGATGCCCATCACTGGGCAGCTGTCTGCGGCCGTCGAGAAGAATCCTGGAGTTTGGCTAAACACCTCACAGCCCCTTTGCAAAGCATTTATGGTGACAGATGAAGATATTAGGTATTAACTAGAGATATTGTCTTGGAACAAGGTTTCTTGTGGTAAAACAGTGGTCTCACTTTTTCTTTTTTTTCAATGTCAAGTTTAAATGTCTGATGGAGCACTTAGGTGTGCTGAATTAATTTGAATGCCTCTCTATCAGTAGAGTAGAAAAAAAATATTACATAAAACTGCCCTCAAACTGGCATGTACCTAAAGCCCATTATTTTTTATTTCAACTGTGCTCAGTTACTTTGAGGTTTCAGGTTTGTATTTGTCTTTCATGTCTGAGTATTGTCTCCTTTTATTGAAAAAAGCATCTGAATTTGAATAACCTTGATTAAAGCACCTCTAAGCAAAGAAGAGATTGGAGAAATCCTGGGAACAGTGTGATTCAATTCTCTTCACCTTACTCTGTGTCAGCACAGGACCAAATAAAAACACTAATTGAGCAGGGATGCAATTTATTTAGGTATAGCTTGTTTTCAGTAATGAATTATATTGCTAAATCAAGACTGGTCAAATTCAGGTTTAGGCACTTGATAAAGAACTGAATATACTAAAGGCAGTAACGTGAAAGCACGCTGCTTTGCATTCCTTAACAGCGTTTAAAGGTAGGAATTGTTTGGACTGTTTGACTGAGAAATCTTTTTGAATTACAGGATGGCTTTTTTTTGTGCTTGATTTAGACATGAATGACCAGGAAAGATGGTTTATAACTTTATGATTTCCTGTGGCTGAGATGAAATAGGAGTCCCATGAGCCACAGGTTGTTGATCACTTCTTTACTATGATTTGGACAGAAAAGGAGTTCTAAAATTTAAGGTTGTGACTGCAAAAGAATGAGCAAAAAGATTGAAATGGTCACAAACATAATTTTCTCCATTCTCATTTTTGGAAATCTGAGCAGGGTGGGCTGACTTTTTCTTGTTTAAATTAATATTAGTATTAGTAATTTAAAAAAAAAAAAAAAAAGTCTTGAGTCAGTTGCTAAATTAGGCAATTTCAGCCAGAATTAAAAGTGGTACAATCAACATTAAGGACTTGTAACAGGAAATATTGGACAACTTTTTAAAGTGTTTCTTTCAGCTTCACTTACAGTATAATGCCAGGTGATTTTTTTTTTTCCACAATGCAGTTCTTAGAGGGCTCTCTCAGAGCCATGTTTGCCCAACCTTGTGTCTGAGGAATTTAAGATTCCTTTGCCTTGAAGGGAGCAGCTTTGAGGGTTGATGTCAGTGTTCACTGATTTGGGGCAGGAAGCAAGAGGAACTGGTGCAGCAGGTGCGGAAGAGGCTGGAGGAAGCCCTGATGGCCGACATGCTCGCCCACGTAGAGGAAATTGCAAGAGATGGGGAAGCTCCTTCCGAGAAAGAAGGAGGTGAGGAAGAAGGAGAAGAGGAAGAGGAGGAGGAGGAGCAGGACCATGACCAGGAGATGGAGAATGTATAGTCCAGGTAATATGACAGCGTCCTTTCTCACTTTAAATTGTACTTCATTGAAGGTAGAAGTGGTTTCAGGAGGAATCTTAGTTGTATATTGACAGATCTTTGTGTTTTAGCCTGCACTTGTAAAGGTGAGATAGCCACGCTTTCAGGAAAACAGAAAATATTCTGATGTGTGTGATGTCTGAGGTGTTCAGCTTGCGCTGTCGTGGGGTGTTCTGGGCCTTACGTCAGATGGGCTAAATGTGTAGCCAGAATGGGTGTGTAAGTGCTTGAATGATTCTGTCTTGAAGGTGGATCAGTTCTTAAAAAATTATTTGTCTTCTGATGTCTTTTTTTCTTTAACTCCTATTTATTTATTTATTATGTCCTATAATAGGCAAGAGGACACGGTGGTTAGAAGGACAGCTGCCATCTTATGGACTCTGCTTCTCCTCCTGCCTGCCTTTTTCTCTCACTCTTGCATTTTTAGTTTGTGTTTTCTTGCAGAGTATATCAGACAGCACATTTGTGGAATTATTTTAAGTAATATTTGTAGAAAGTTAGAAGGCGGCAACCTGACCATCAAAAGAGGGAAGGTGCTAAAAACCTTTGTTTTATAAACTGAAAGTAACAGGAGAATGTAGATATTCAAAATCTGGAAACACCTGAGAAGTTTAAGGTAGTGTAACAGTAATAACTGCCGGAGAAGAGAAGGCTCTGGGGAGATCTTCCAATTATCCAGCCTTCCAATACCTGAAGGGGACCTGCAAGAAAGGTGGGGAAGGACTTTTCATAAGGGCAGTTAATGACAAAACAAGGGGAAATGGGTTTGAGCTGAAAGAGGGGAGGTTTAGATCAGATATTAGGAAGAAGTTCTTCACTGTGAGGGTGGTGAGACAGTGTCCCAGGTCGGCCAGAGAAGCTGTGGCTGCTCCTCCCTGGAAGTGTTCTCGGCCAGGTTGGATGAGGCTTTGAGCAACCTGGTCTAGTGGAAGGTGTCCCTGCTGCTGGCAGGGGGGTTGGGACTGGATGAGCTTTAAGGTCCCTTCCAATCCAAACCATTCTGTGATTCACAGAAATGTACCTTTACGTTGTGCATCCCTTGAAAATATCACAAAGGGTCGCTGCTTGTTCTCGGGTGTCTGATTCCCACTTGTGCAGTGGAACCTTTTAAAGATGCAAGTGGATTTTTTTTGTTGTTGTCTTGTAAACCAAAATAGCTCTGAATAATGAATCATTACTGTGTAGTAATGCATAAAAAAGCAGATGTGTGAGGCCAAGTCAAGATACACCAACGGGAGTTCCCTTAAATGTTATCTGTTGGGCTGGATAGGGACAGTGCCCCATGCTATGAAGCTGAGTTTTTCCTTGCTGTGTTCCTTTGATGTAACCCCAGCCGGGAGCACTGGATGTATTGTCAGTGGAGCTCCTGCAGTGAGATGAAAACAGAACTTGCTGATTTAAATTTTTGATCGTTTTAAGTTTTAGCCTAAGAAAAGCAATTAGTGTTCTGCCACTGAAATAGCCAATACCCTGGGTGCTTCATTATGTAGACTCCAAAGCTGTGAGGCAAGAATCAAGAATATGGAGGGGGAAAAAAGAAGGGGATGAATAGCAGAAGAAAAGCAAAGCCCCTTTGGAGGCAGTGGCAGCTGTATTGCAGGTAGAAGGAAGAGTGATTTATGTTAAGCAATCCTTCAAACTGGGAGGTTGATTATAACGTGAAATCTATTTGGCCTTTGGGAGATACCATCTTATATCTGGGCTCTCTATATTTTCCTGTTTTACAACATCACTAACAGTAGCTTTATTTGGACAGTGAATATCTTGCATTCCTTTCTACTACAAAGGTCTGACAAACTGCTGAAGGTGAAAAGTGGGAGATAAAGAAATGGATATATTATGACAATGGTGCTTTATTCTTTTAAGTTCTGACTTACTCTAAAGACATAAAAAGTTCTTACTGACTTACAAGATTTTTTTTTTTTTTTCTTCTAGGGAGTTCCATCTAAGAATTCCCAGTATAAACCCTATCAGCAGGGTCAGCACAACTATTTACAGAGCCAAGAGTGTCTGCCGAGTAAATTGCATCAACAATCCAACTGTACCGATGAGCGTTTTGACGTACGCTTCAGGAAACGCTGAGAAGCTGATGGTTCATGAATTGCTGGGTAGTTTTGAAGATGGAACTTGACTAAACTCTACTCCCCCTCCTTTTTCTAAAGGGGTAGGATAATTGGGAATGCAAAAGTGGGAGGGAATAAAGGAATATAAAATGGTGGGAGGGAAAATACTAGGAACCAAATTTCCTGTCTTTTTTTTGTTGTTGTTGTTGTGGGTCAGTGATGGGTGATACATTTTTAAGCTTTTCTATCAAAGTACCTTTAACATGACCCATAGAAACAATTTTCTCTCTAACACAAGTGAGAGAGATGCTATTTCACTCCTTGGCTACTCTGCTGTAGGCTACCTGTTTGTATCAGACTGTAGGGAGGTCGTTTTATGTTGTGAATTGTCATTCCATGTGTCAATTCGGGTCACTGAATTTCCTTTTCCTCACAAGACCACATTGGTCTTGGAAGTGTAGTCTCAGAGGTGAACTGCCAGTGCCTCTTCCACCTGAGGTTTTAATTAGTAGGGGAAGCTACACTTGAGGAATTGGTCTTACATCCGATGGCAGTCGGTTTTTTAGTTAGTTCCAGCACCACACTGAGTGCACTGCTGTGCACGTTTTTGAAGTGGAGTTACGTGTATGTCGGAGCGTAGCTGAATAGTTTCAAAGATAAATATACCCACTCTGAGGTATATTTTCCTTTGGGTTAAGTCCTGTCAGAAGGACCTTCTCAACTTAGAAGGGAAGGATGACTCATTTCTGACTTGACATGAGGAAAACTTCCTCCTTTCTCTTCTGGTGCCAAGAACCCCGACCTCTGTGTCTGTGTGTGTGGAGGGAAGGGGATCCATTCCAATAGGTGTGTCTACACATCTGCTTTTATGTGCAGTAATGTTCTGACCTCTTTTAAAACAAGAATGGAAAATGGTTGATTTTTCTATAATTGATACCTAAAAAACGAATTTAAAGCTTTTTATTAAGTATTAAATCTTTCTTACTTGCATGTGCAGTGAAGTGACCAGCATTTTGTGTCCAAAAATGAAATGATGTGAAACCTGCCTTAATGTGTTTATAAGTATTTGGCTTCACCATGGGTACCTTGATTGATTCCTCAGTCTCTTCTAGTACATCTGTGAGCATATTGGGGTAACTTGTAGCTAAAACTGGATTTATCTGGGGAGGGAGGATAGGGAGAGGGGAGGAAGATGAGAGTTTATAGCTTGGAGAATGTGTTGACTAAGTTGCAAAAGTTATTTTAGTCTTAGGGTATCCATTGCGTAATTCATGTGTGGACGCCTCAGCTGAGAGTACGGTGTAAAGTGGTGGATTAAATATTGTGCCACTAACCAATTGTACAAGTTGTTGGTATCCCAAAACTTGGGGAAGAAAGTAGCTCCCAGAGCCTTTATCGTGTAAGAATGATTAGCAGTGACAGCAAGGGACCAGGGGAATTGCCCGGAAACTAATAGCCTTTGGGAGTAGTTCAGCTTAGTGACCTGAATAGGTTTAAGCTCCTTGAAAAATATCCCATGCCAAAGTGATTGATACGATATTAACTCTTTTCTTAAAGATTTGAAAATACAAAACTCTTTGATATTGCTCATTTGGAGTACTGCAAGAAGACTGAATTGTACTTAGCTGCTGCTCTACCAGGTATTGCTTTGGGGAACCTTACCTTGTACTGCAGCCAGTGAAAATTATTTTCCTTTTTGAACAGTCTGTTACGGTTATTATTCTGTAAATCTGTCCTCTTGTAATTCATTGTGTTGAATTAAATGTTTCTCACAAAGCAGAGATTCTTCTAGTCTGCGTCGAGCCCCTACCTGGAGTTTTTGTGCTACGTCCCTTCCAGTTATTTCAGCGGAGGTGCTCTTGCATTTTTGTTGTGGGCTCCATTCTGAGATTTGGATCTTCGTATTTGGGAGCTGGGAGAGGGGAACACGGAGGGAAACTCGTGGAAAGCCAGTTCGTTCTTTCTGCAGAGTCTTCCTCTGCAGAAGTAAGTAAGAGGCTGCCCAGGTGGCCCATCTAATGAGCAAGTTGCTGATATGGTCCTTTGAATCTCAATTCTAGCGGTTTGTAACCCCTACTGGAGGTGTTCCTTTGACCAGGGCAATCTTGTTCTGACACTGTTTCTTTTCTAAAACTTGTCTGATATCTAGAGATGTCTTTACTTTTATTTGAACCTAAATATATTGTAAGCATGTGTAGCACTAGAACTTAGATGATTGAGGTGTTGGTACTAATATTTTGATGCATTGAACATCAAGTTTAAATTGCTGCCAACTTGTGTGCCAACTCTTTTGTTTTCACCACTCTGCTTTCCCTGTCCAGCTCTCTCTCTTTCCTTCAGTCCTTTAAAAAGTTTATTAATATCTTCATTTTTTATGGAGGAGCTGATTGTTCAGAATACCAGAAAGGGGCTCAGAACTCCTGTCACATCCAAGAAACTTATATAACTTTACTTGCTTATCAAGACAGGTAAGTAAATAAAATATTCCTTTTAAATGATCCTGATGTCTTTCTCATGTTGCTGCAGTAATAACTGGATTAGTTTGTTTTATCACAGCCTGCTGCCATCGATGTGACTGATGGGCACATAGTGGTCTGCCATCATTGAATGTATCCCCAAGGTGGAGAAAGCAGATGTTACTTGAGGTATATCTCGTTAAGCAGATGATGAGCAAAGAACATATTTAAGAGAAGTAGTTGAGTGGAATTGGGGCAAAAGTTGCCTTTTATTAATATACAGCAGTTGTTACACGAGGACATACTGGCATTGTTCATTGTTCTGTCTGAGATCGAGTTAATCTGCTTGGAGAAGTACTAGTGAGGGGATGTTTTTGTAACTCTTTCCATCAATGGTAATGACATCTTCCTGTTGCCCTCAGACATTATAAATGTACATCATATGGAGCTACAATGTGAAATAGCCTTTGGTTTGTCCTGCACACGGTTTACCCTGGTAAACTGTTTCTCTTGTTTCCTACTAAAACAATAGTATCAAGCTCTGTGGACTGATAGTTATCTTGATACAGTTTAATCCTCTTAGGAGATAATATATTAAGTATATTCTAATAGTCCTTATGCAGCTTGACTAAGGGGTGGGATCTTAGCCAGTACAGTTAAGGCTTTGCATCATTTTTTGTGGACAGTGGAATTTTGGATCCATAGCACCTGAGTTCACAAAAGCTCCATTTCTTATGCTGTGTCATGCTCAGTCAGGTTTTTTCTTGTTTTATCTGGAAACAGCAGCCTGCCTAATTCTAGAGGGCACTGGTTGGAGGAGATGGGGGGATGGACTGGTTTGGTTGATGTTGGTAGGTAGGATGACAACCCTCCAAACACTGTTTTATTCTGCAAAGGTACCTTTGTAAAAAGAAACTCCTTGATATTTAAACTTCTGATTTTATCTTGTGCAAAGCATGTTGGAGCTGTTCCATTAAGATGGCTCAATTTTTTTTTTTCCTCTGCTTTGTTTTGCAAAACTAACAAAGTTAAAGGGAATGTAATTATCTCCCTGTTTGTATTAGGGGTGTTATTTTTACTGAGTTCTAGTTGGATGAAATTTTGTTCAATCAATAAAAATAACAAATTTACATGGCTGTTGGTACAGTCTGGATTTGGCCCACAGAGGTTTTGTAGGAAGTTCTGCCAAGGAAAAGTTAGCTTGATCCACGTCTGAAACTGAACTTGCTGAACTGGCTGTTGAGCAAGAAAAGGGAGGAGTTTTCTTGCTTGTAAACTGAGCACATCAGGAAGGGATAACAGTCATGGATGACATGGCTGGACTCTGGGAATGCAGGCGTGTTAAACCCCGCACGTGGGGGCTCTGGTGTCACAGCTGCAAGTTGTTTTCTAGTGATAATATAATATGAAAAATATTTTTGAAGTTAGAATTCATGGATAAATGTATGCTCTTGTTCTACTTCCCATGTGAAAGGAGGCTAGCTGAAGTGAACTTTCCAAATTAGGAATGTATTTTCATCAGTAAAACACATTTTAGTTACTGTGGGAACTGAAAGCACGCACTGTGTACAAGGCAGACTCTGCTAAATGAAAGCTTTTCATCAATGCTAGTTTATCAGCTACTGGTCGAGATAATTTTGCTTCTTTATAGCTCTAAAAGACTGTCCTACTGCTCTTTCCTGTAAAGTAAGAAAATGTTGAATGGGAGTGTGAGTGAAGGTTTAAAAAAAAATTACATGTATTTTGCAGCGGTCTGGCTGAAAACTCATCTTGTGGTAATTTGAGGAACAGAGGGAAGGGGCAGCAACCTGCCCTGTTAGTTAAAAGTTCTGTTGTGGCAAAGTAGTATTTGTGCCAGTCCTGTGAAAGGCACCAGTTGCACAGCTCAAGGCTGTATCCATGTATTTTGAAAAGACTTTAAATCCACTGATGCTGCTGGTCCTTCTGCAGAGCTGCTGGGTCATCCTGGCTCCGTAGCGTGTGTTGTGTGGCTGTACAGTAGCCATCTCCCTGGTTTAAGACTTTATCCTTCAAAACAAACAAGCTGTTCCCCTGAAGCTTTCTTTCCAGGCTTATTTCTGTTGCTAGATATTCCTTCTAATCTTCTGTCCTGAAATTTCCTGACCTAATGCTTAGTCATCCCTGTGTAACTTTGTCTTGGCTCCTGCTTATCAACTTCTAATTGTTCTTTTAAGATCATTATGAAATATATTGTTGCTTTTCTTCCCTCCTGTTTGTCATTGTGGCAACTGCGGGACTTCTGTATGTGAGAATGTACTTTAGCAACTCTCCCCCTTGGTAGCCCTTTCCGATGAAGGAGAACAGTGTCCCCAACCCAGCAGCTCCCTCCAGGCTCCCCAGCAGCACTTACGGTTTCGGAGCAGCCATCGCAGACAGCAAGAGGCCCTGGGACCTCATATGCAAAGTCTTATGTTTAAAGGAAGCGTGGCTGTGTCTTCTCCACCCAGATTCCTCACTGCCTTCTGTTGGGATCCATTCTGGGGTCTGATAACCTGCCCACACACTCGGCTCTTCCTTCTGACTCTGTACCTGCTTGCTTGGTGGTTGTTTATTTTTTTTTCTCCAGTCCTACCCTTTGCTACTTCGCAGGAGGTTGATACAGCAAAACATCTGAAAGGATAACTAGTTTTTCAGCACTTAGTCATGTCCTTTTTGTCTTGTTTTCAAGAGAGCCTGTTCTATCTGGACTGATTCTCCTGGTCCTCGAAAAGAAGGTAGGATAACATGTTTAAAAGGGAGAGGGAGCGGGAGAATGTTTTTTTTTTTTTAATGAAGAAAAAGTAAGTTTTTCAGGATTAACTCTGCAGTCAGACAATCCTGTTTATTTGGGATTACATCCATAAGAACAATCTCCAAGAGTCCAGATGCCCATGTGAATCTTTGGATTATACCACGTATTCATTGTCAGATAAAATACATCTTCTAAGCTGTTGTCACTCTGAACAGAAATTTCTATATACACTGGAACTGCTTCATAACAGGCTTTTCCTTTGCAGTTGGTTGAGGTTCCCAGTGTTGCATATTTTAGCTCCCTGCTTTAAAATTGTACAGATACACATGGGAAGGTGGTGTACTAATTCTGCAGCACAGAAAATAATGTCCTGGATGGGATGTAGTGAGCTAAAAACTTGGCTTTGTTCTCAGATTAGCAAGGATCAACTCTGTTCCCTGAACTAATTGAGGGAAAACTATTACCCTTCAGTTTGACCCCAGGACTAGCTGGAGTCTGAGAATGAAAGAACAGCATTTGCTAAATTCTGTTTACAGTGCTCGAACATTTATGAGAATGAGGAGGCAGGAAAAAATAAACAAACAAAACAACAACAGCAAAACATTTTGAACTTCAGTGTGACCCACCAAATTGCACTTGAAATTGTCAGGGTTATTGGTATTGGTTAGCAATCTCATGTAGTATTCATGAGTACTGATATAACAGTAACTGCTAGCAATAAATAATAGTTACTGAGTACGGTAAATTAATATTTATTTAATTCAATAACTAAATCTCTTGTTGTTTAGTGCATTTTTCTTACCTTGCAGAGTCACAGATGGAAGTAGTTTGAGATTGTGCAGAACTGGAACAGTGGGGCAATGAGCAAGCTCTTAAATGGTTTGCCTATTGGCAAGATTCAGGAACTGCTTGACTGTAGGGATGTGGTTTCATTTGCATATACAAAACACAGGTTTTCTGATAAATAGACCCCAGGTTTTGACCTTTTGGAAGGAGATGAATACTAAAAAGTTATTACTTGGTTTTGTTGGTAATTTGAGTCCAGTTCTATGTCCTGGATTAGCCAGTGAAGCATATTTTATTGGGGTTTAGTGATCTGAAGGGCTGTAAAACTCGAAAGCTTGGCGAACCATCTTTTATTTTTCATGCTTTTGTCTGATCTACAATTAATTCTTCGTTTTCCATTCAAGTGGCTGCTCCACAACTTCTCAGAAGTCATTACCTGAAAGCTAGGTTCTTCATTAATCTAATGGATGAAAAAAAGAGAGATGTTTGCTAATGGGTTCCCCCAAAGTGCCTTTTGCCGTGCTGCTGGAGTAGGGAAACCTGTTAAGATAACGTGATGGTGGAGATACTAAGAGGTGACAGAAAAAAGGCTGCTCGGCCTGTTGGTGCCGAGAGGATCGCAGTTGTCCGTGTTTCGAGTTCTGCAATAGTTGGTCAGTTGCAGCATGTGCCCCTATAATACAGTTTTTGACCTTGAGCCTCATCACCTTGAGCCATCTCCATATGTTGTTCCCTCAGTCAGCTACTTTGTGCGATGATTGATCTCAGACTTAGGTCATTTTTCAAGTTACAGATCTTGTCAATCTGTCTGGCTCCACCTACATGCAGTGATTCAGCTCCTGATGTGCTGAAATATTCCCTTAAGCCTTCCCACACACAAGTAAGGACTTTTTTTTATAATTCTTCTCCAAGCTGCACCACTTCTTCTGCACCGTGCTCAAAATCAGGAGTTTTTGCATGATGTTTGCATGTGCTTGAAGAACAGCGCAGAAAGCAGAGTTCGATCTCCTGAAGAGGGAGAGGAGCCACTACAATAATTCTTTAAAAGCTTTGGGGATTTTTTTGCCCCTAAATTTTGCATCCCATTTTTAACATTCAGCTGATGTGCTGTGATTTGGGCAAATGGATAATTGTGGAGTTTTTTGGGTTGTTGGGGGGAGGGGGGTGTTCCCCTCTGTGTTCAGTAATCCCCTTTTTACGGACAACAGGATGGTCTTTATAGCAGAGTAGATATTTTAGCTGGAGTGTTTTAACTTCTGCCTTTGCACACGACCTGGTATAAGAGTGGTTGTTGCAGAATCATACCTGGGGGAGTTCAGCTCGTGTAGCTGTGGTGGTACCGACTGCTCAGCTGTAGGTGTATTGCTCTGTTTATACAGAAAACAGCTCAATGAGCTGTTACACCTTTGCTGTGCTTTAGTTCAGTGTCCAGGGGATTGTATTGGTCACTTGGAGGGACATCTTTGTTCTGTGGATGATCAGAAATCGGATGATTAAAGGCAGCACAGAGGCAGCAGAATTGTGAATGAGCCCTGATAGGAAATTGGGGAACCACCTGGAGGGATGGGCTTGGAAGCATCAAGGAAGTGCCTTCTCTCTTCTCTTGGGTCAGGGAAGTTGGATTTTTTGAGTGGTTGTGTTTTGGTAAAGAAATGAGTAGTGCTAAAGAACTGCTCTCATTTGTGTAATCCATTTTCTCTGTTAATAGGAGACACAAGTCTCTTAAAGACCTGCTAATTACTCAGGTTAAAAAATACAAAGGCAACTTGATGTCATGAGTAAAATTAAGAATCTAAGAAGAAGGCGTGAGCTAGTTCTGCTGAAAATGGAACAGATCAGAGGCATAACATCTCCAAACCAGGTTTGCCAAAAGCACTTAAAATAACCACTGGCAGTTTCTCTGGGGAGTGCTGGACTCGACTTTGTGATTTCCCAAAAGGACTCTCTCAAGTACAGAGCAGGCAAAAGCAGCAGTGTTTGGAGCCGGCGTTGCAGTTCCTGAGGCGAGTTTGAAAGGACACAGGGTGTTCAGACAGGTCCAGATACAGGTGTAGTCTTCTGTGTTGGTGCAGGTTGCCCAGAGAAGTTGGTGTTGGACATTAATGAGAGTTTGCTGCGTTTTCTGGAAATGGGAGAAGCTTGGAAGGGCAGGGTTGTACCGTTCTCTCTCAAGTAATGGAAAAGCCACTATTTTCAGTATTTCAACTTCCTAGGTTAAATATTTTGGGAAGTGAGAGGGGGAGATGTTGGTTTTGCCATGTCTGTCCCTGGAGGAGAAGCTTCAGTCTGCAGTAGGTGCGAGCTCTCCATAACACACGTGGAGCCTGACAGCTCCCTGAACAGCTCACGGTGTGGGGAAGGTGAGTCTGGAGCAGGAGGGTTCCCAGAGCTGTGCTCGTGCTGATGGATCTGTGTAAGCACCGAGGAGTCTGGGTGGATATGGATGGATCTCTGTGAAACTGAACCGTGAACGCTTTGGGGGAAAACAAGTTTTTACAGTCTTCATCTGCAGCAGCCATCCAGAAGGAAAGAGCTGGTGGGAGGTCACTGCCAAGACCTCTGAAGGTGAAACTGGAGGAGAGGAAGCTTGTTACCTGTTTTCATGAAACTTTTCAGCAGCTGGAAGATGTTTGGTTCAGTTGGCAGGTAAGAGAAACAGAAAGAAGTAAGGAGGCAGTTCCTGGCAGCTGTTATCTCGCTGGAAATGTCCCACAGAAGTGGAAGGTGACCCATTTGGAGCATCAGAAGGTGAAAGTCCTTCTCCATAGGAGAGTCACCAGATGAAGGATAAAACCGAAGCACAAGGACAGACCATGTGGCTCCTGTGTTTGGGCCACTGACCAGCAGAGTTAATGTTTCCCAGGATCTGAGAAATGTGAGCAGAGTGGGTGTTTGAAGTGGGGTTTTCCAGACCAGACACTGATGGTTCTTGCAATTAAAAACAATCCCAAGCTGGATGGTTGAAAAAGGCCCAAGGACGGTGTTTGGGAAGGACAATTACATGAAAGTGGAGAAAATAGGACCTGTGGATTCTGGACATTTGAGGTTGTGGGGAGCTGACAATTGGTCTGATACTGTTACAGTGAATTAGTGAATTACTGTCACCTCCTGCCAGGGGTTCTTAAAGCTCTTGTCTGTGGAAGGTCCCTGTAAAGCCCAGGTAGAACAAATCCTTTGGAGGTGATGGTTTTGCAGTGAGCCAGCTGCCTTTGTGGGGGGAGAAACAAACCATCACAGCAGGGACCTGCTGCAGGGGGAGAAACCATCACAGCTGTGGGGACCTGCTGTGGTGGGGTTCTGGTGAGGGAGGCTTGGGAAGGTGGTAGAGATCCCTGTGGCATTGGGGCATCCAAACTGCTGAAGTTGTTGTGGTTTGGTCTGAAGCAGAAACTTCAGCAGACAGCTTCGCTACTGAGTGTGATAAACAGCAAATAACCCTTGGAAAACAGGAGCTAAAGAACCAAGAGTGGGAGAAAAGACAAAAGATATTTATGATTTCTTAACTTTTAAGGAGTTATTGTGGAAAAACTTCTTCACTGTGAGGGTGCCGGAGCCCTGGGACAGCGCGCCAGAGAGTGTGTGGAGTCTCCTTCTCTGGAGATGTTCCAAACCCACCTGGATGCAGCCCTGTGCAACCTGCTCTGGGTGACCCTGCTTGGGCAGGGGGGTTGGACTGGATGATCTCCTGGGGTCCCTTCCAACCCCACCAGTCTGGGATTCTGTAACTCGGGAAGAAGGAAATAAACCTTCGGTGCCCCAAGTGTCGCTGAGCTGTAGCTCCGTCCCCTCGCGTGGCTGATGAACCGTGCGGGGAAGGGTCCCGGGTGGGAAGGGTCCCCGGGTGGG
>NW_010304658.1:15120-29464 GCF_000700745.2 Antrostomus carolinensis | reverse complement strand
GAGTTCTGCAGAGGTCGCTGAACATGCGGGGTTCCAGAGAGACAAAATACCGATTAAAGTGCTCACACGGGCTGCAGAACTGTCGGGTTCACCTTCTGCTCCAGTAAATAGTTATTTTTACAAAGTAAAACAGACTCGAAAGAAGAAATCAAAGATAACCTCCATCCTGATATTAAGTTCTGTGGTAAACCAGGCAGAGTAGGAAAAAGAAAACTCAGCTGCAACCTCCCAGGCAGGAGAATGAACTTGTAATGGGGAAGGTCTGATCTCCCGTTTTGCTCCCCTGGAAGAGGGGCTCACCTGCATGAGGTACCTAATGCCAAAAGGGGCGCTGCACCGAGGTGCCGCTTCATAATCCCCTCCCGAGTCAGCTCCTGGAGCCTGTGAATTTCATTCTCAGCGCTGTATGAGAAGCCTGGGCACCTCCTTGAGGACAGTGAATTTCACAGGACAGAGGTACCCAAAATTCTGATACATTTGGAGGTGTGGATTAAAGTGAGATGGCAGGTGCTTTACTAAGGATCCACTCCACCTCATGTCCACAGATATTATCCACCTACAATTAACCTTCAGATCTCTGCTGCTTTCATTTAAACACACTGGTTTTATTTCAGATAGCATTTAAGTGTTGGCTGATAGCTGAGATAGCTCAAAAGCAGATTATACATCTGTGTTACAGGGGGCAGCTCCAGCCGTTTCACTGAAATCGCGGAGTGCAGGCTTGTAGGGCCTCTATGCCTGCGCAGAGAGCTCCCCACCACCTTCTCCTTCACGCGGCAAGAAAGAAATTTCAGGAAGACTCACTCCATGATTTTTCACAGCAACTGAAGTGATCCTCTACAGCTTATGGTTTCCTACTAGTAGTTAGAGACCTGTTGCCTATATTAGGGGCTGTAGATACAGGCGTCATTTCAGGCGCATAAAATGAGATCTGGTGACTGAAATAACATTTCTTATTATTTGAGTAGTAAAACAGAAAAAGCTGTTCTTCACCTTTATAGTGCTTCAATATGCAATCCTACCTACTGGAGGTTTTGAAAGGTATTTTCATAAAACCCCTTAGCCTGTGTGGCCATCATACCTTTCCAGAAACCTAGTTGCATATAACAGTTTAAAAAGTCCACTTTTCTGTTCTCATTTAATTCTCACTTAAACTACATTGTATGGTATGCTTTATCTCACCACTCAAACTTACCTAACATGGTAAAGCTTCACAATTTTAAGTACCTCAGCTTTAAAAATCTTTGTTTTGGGCTTGCTTTGACAGATTTTTCATAAATAGTAGACCTTGATATCCAGACATAAATTCCTGCTTACTTGCCAGTACAGTGCTTAATTTTTGACAGATTAAAATTACTAAAATAAGACAATTGGGTTATAATACAAATTAATCTTCCCTTTCACTGTCCTTCATACTTGAAGAAGCAGCCCTGAACAACTTTAGCACCTGCAAAACACTCAAAGGGCAGTCAAGTATACTAACTATTAACACAGTTTCATCCCACGATTTGAATGTTATTTGTGCAAAGTCATGCTGTGGAGGGAAAAATCACCAGACCTTAAAACTGCTTGAATTTATCCCTTCTTTTAAGGTTCAGTGCATTTTCTAACCTCTGTTCTCATGTTTTCAAAACGGCAGTGAACAAGAAATGAGCTTGTTTGTGTCTAAAATGTCAGTGCACTACTGTCTATGCTTGTGATAGTTGATTACATAAAAACCAAAACACAGCCAGACAGGACACCCCAAGGAAATAACATATTTAAATAAATGTTTTATATGACAAACAAATCTAGCTGCACTCAAAATGAAGCATTTACTGTATTTCCACACGTACAGCTTCACAGAGGAAAAAGTTGAGAGCTGCTGCAGCACAAGGAGTTGGCCATCATGGAAGCAAAGGAAGATTACTGGGAAAGGTGTGGCCGTTGTTACATTCTGATATACCCCGTATGCACTATTGCAGAGTCTCAAGTCTTACTGTCAAGAAGGATTTGTGAACCTGTATTCATTAAAACATAGTAGTACTTTCATTTGCAACATTTAAAAAAATATATTGGTAAGTAAGAAGTTCAAACGGATAAAAATTTGTTTCAAAATGTCAGTCTTGTGGGGTTTTTTTTCTTTCTTTTTTTTTTTTTAAAAAAAAAAGGTATATTAGTGAAACAAACATGATTGCAAATGCTGTAAACAAGTTTTTACATTACAAAAATGTACTTCCACCTTGCCACGACCAAGCTCAGGACATAGCGGGAGCGGAGCAGAGCCGTGAGCTCGGGCGGGCGCTGCCGGGGGCTCCCCGGGGACCCCCGCTGCAGGCTGCCTTTGCTGCGCAGGTGCTGCCCACGTTGCACGGCCCCAAGCTGAGACCTGTGCAGACAGGGACCTTGTGCTCTTTCTGTGATACACCAGAGGGAGCTCTTGGTCACAATAACTTTCCTTCTCTCTGCTCGGTTTTTGCTGACAGTATATTCCATGCCTAAGCTTTTCTTACTTTCATATTGTCTCTTACTTTCATATTATTCAGTAATAAATGGATATTGGAAAGATAAGAAAAAAAGAATGATTAGTGACAATCTCCACCATGCATGGTATAGGCATAGGTCTAAGGAACGGGGTACAGCACTCAAGGCTTATGCATCGGTCAGCAGTGAAAGCCACATGTGCCTTTGGGTACCAAGGCTCCCTATATGTAACACAGAGACATCCCCTGCGGTGATGCTGATCAGCGCTCGCATTCTGAGCAGTCAGCTGCAAAAGCTCCTCCATGGGAAATGAGGCAATGTTGTCCTATGGGAAACGCCAGCGTGCTCTGACATCCATGGACAACGACATGACCTGCTCTCAGCCATAGGCAGGAATTCATCCCCAATCAATATTCACAGCTCCCAGTCCTCTCTGGGAACAGGTGCCTGCACCAGCCCTCTTACACAGCGTGTTGCACTGGGGTGAGGCAGTAGGGACCATCCCCATTAATTCAATTTCTTTAGGACTTGGAGGGCTCAGGATGTGGGTTCCCATCTGTTCTCTGTCTGAGCCTGGGCTTCAGTGGACTGCATGAAGGGGAGAGATCTGGGGAAGGGCTGAAAAACCTCAGAAAGAGACAGACAATGAAATGCTGGCTGCACTGAAGTAGATAGGAACCCCAGATGATGCCCTGGCCAGATTTTAAGTAAAGAATCTGAAGAATCTAGGCATCCTTCCCACAACACTCCTCCCCGTGGCTCACCTTCTGTTTCGTTTTTTCTCCTAGGCATAGAAGAATTTTGATAATGCTGTTACACTTACCTACTGAAAGAAAAACTTGCTTTTTCATATGTGCACTTTTATCCACTCAGATTTATGGTACTTACAATGTGCTATAAAACACTTAATAAAAATAGTCCACTCTTCACAACTGTATGTAGTCAGCCTAATAAAAGATATAATTCTCTCTACAGAAACTGTTTCAATTAAAGCATTTTAAACAATATTGTGTCTTCATAAGTAATGGACAGGTTTTGAAAGACTAAGAACACTGTCATGCAAAAACGATTCTGTATATTTTTCTTTTCTGTTGTATATCTAAATGGTTCTTCCCCATTCATAGTAATCCCAGCTATTCATGCTCAGGCTGTAGTTAGGCACTGAAAAATGAGTATCTTGGTCTGTTACCTTCTGTTATACCATAATTATTGTTTATAAGCAGCAGCCAATAAACAAAGTCTTTGGTGTGACTGGCTCTCTAATAAATGTGCTACTTTTAGTATTTCCTGAGGGAAGCAATACAGAATTTCATATAAGTGAATAAGAATACCCATCTGCTGTACTATCTGGCTACCCAAGTGTAGTCTGTTAATCCAAAAAACATCTGTCTTAACCTTGGGTAAAAGAGCACAAGATATTGAATATTTAAAAGATACCAGATAAGCATTAGTATCTTAAGTATTTTCAGTATTCTAAGCCAAAGAGAGTTTCCATGTTTCATCTTATTCATAGCCAACACAGCAACAACATTGTTAATATCTTGGAAAGCAAAATAATCAGGTATGCTGTGAATCAGCTGGTGGGTTGTGGGTTTGGGTTGTTTTGTGGCTTTTCTAATTTGTTCTGTATGCTTTCTTGCTTTTAAGATATTTGACATATTGGTACATTCAGGTATTCTTTCAGAAAATAGATACATCTGGAAAAGCAATATATTGTGCAGGAGTCCAAGCCTGGATATGGCAACTTGTAACAGTTGAACTGTGGGCAAAGATCATCCATTAGATAAATCTAGGAAAAACCCCATGTAACAGTGTCACATATAGATAACAGAAAAGACAGAATCAAATGTGTTGCTTGAGGTGGAATAAGAATGGGGAAAACAAGATTAAGGGGAAAAGCGAGCATCTTCGGTGGGACTGAAAATAAGAACAACAAAGCTGATACCCAGGAGGCTATAGCGGTTGTAAAATTGCCTTGCCATTCTGCAGAACAGGACATAGATATGTGAATGTGCATTTTGGGAGTTACAGTTAGATGAAGAAACATGGGATCTCTTTATAGTCTTCATTCTTCTCTTTTTAGCTGCAAAATAAGTGAAGGGTCTGTAAAGTACGTATTGCAGCGAAAGTTGCGCTACAACTTTTATATTATTCACTAAAGCATCCAACAAAGATAGCTGGCAGGTGAAGACTGACTAGAAATGATCAGAACTTGGGTGATGGGTGATGACAATATCTAACAGATAGACAGGAGGGGTTGTCTACCATCTTCACTAAGAAAAAGAGAGGGATGCTCTTTGAACTGTTACACAAAATGCTTCACAAACATTGCACTGATACGAGTGTGTCCAAAAAATCTTATTTCTTAGAAGTGCCTCAGTTCGTAGCCTTGTGCAAAGACATTAGAGACACCATCTTCTGGAACTAGTAACAAGAGAAGTGGAAAAGAAGCAGGAAAACCCACAAAATTATTTTGTCTCTTGCATGTCCACAGGAGGATGAGTAATGTGCTGACTATTTTAGAACACAGAGAAACCTTGGATTCCATGTGATGAAATCCTGGTTGTGGCAGAAAATAAGCTGTTTAATTATGCATTCCTCTTTCAGAAAGAAAAATCTATGTGCACACCATTTCTTTCAGCCATTTGTGCAGAAAAAGCAAAGGATTAATTAATTAATAGGAAAGAGACACAAGAATACAGAGTGCCACTCTGATTTGTTCCGTAACTGGTCTGCATAAAGAAATACAGACAAAGAAACCTAAGAATAATCTTATCTGCATCTAAATTCAAAGCCTAATTTGATGGAAATCTCAGAGAATATGCTAGTACAAGACTGATAATGGAGATCCTCTGCCCAGAACACAGTCTTTCAGAAAATGGTTCTCTTTACTACAAATTGGCTCAGACTAGAAACCTCTAAAAAAAACCTTACCACAGATGCACAGAGCTCTCTCAGTGCAGATTGCTCAAGATTTCGGGCTGGGAGCCTGGAGTCAAAACAGAACAAAAGCCTGTCTCCTTGAGAAGAATTTATTTCCAGCAACCTCTGTTCCACAATGGCAAAGCTCTGCCAGCCACATTGAGGCACAGCAGGAGGAAGAAGAGAATCCAAGAGGAAATTTGGCTTTGTACCTATAGCAGCCTTAGTCATCCTTTTTGAACAGAATTCAGCTATCAGCCATGTGGAAGACAAACACCTCAAGAAAGTAAAGAAACAGCTGGTATTAGAGGTGATCTTTTCAACCAGCATCTGCTTCACTCTTTACCAAGTCCTGCTGTTTTGCTAGATGAGAACTGTAATGCAAGTCCTGTCATCAAAACTAAAGCACTGAGATGAATGAGGGTATCCAACAGTCAATTAAGGAAAAATTTTATTTGAAAGAAAAGGGATGATGCCACGTTTTTATCAATTGATAATTGCTGTTGCAGTTCTTGGGCACAGGGCAATAGTAACACTGATGGACAATAAAACCTGTTCATTTTCTTCCTCTTAAGGCTTCTCTTCCAGACTCATAGTTTCTGTTTCAACATCCTGTAATTTCTCTGGTAATCATCTCATCTGGTCCTTGAATAGATATATTCAAAGTATTTACTTAGATAATCCAGCTAAACTTGAATTGTTTATTGTTTGTCTTTTTAAGGTGTACTATAAAGTCCGTGGCACCCATCACAATGATGTAAAACAGGTAGCTATCACTAGGTTAATAGATAACCAGGGTTTATACCAGTACTCACTATGAAACCAGAGAGATCTCCATGCTTGTGTTTTCAATTACATATTGAAAGCTTGGATAGTGGCTATTATTTAATCATAGACTTGGAAAGATGATACTCTTGTGCCAGTCTGCAAAATTAAATGTATACCCATGTCTGCCTATAAAAGATCCTTCCAGTGACTTCTGTTGGCTGTTTTGCAACACACTTTGTGTCCCAGGAGCTCAAGGGTTCTTTCAGTGCAAAGAGTTAATCTGTTTTGTTAGAGAAAGTGGCAAACAGAGAATCTGACAAAGCTGGTCTGGTGTGATACAGATGTTTTAAAGCAGATAGGGGAAAATTTTTAAGTGGCTGTGGAAGGGAAGTAAGAACAAGAATGTAAGGGTTTGTTTCAACAGTTAGGTTTGCATATGGACAGAAGAAGGAAGTTAAGCCACTACTGAAGATGCGTGATATGCTATACCAAAAGTCAGTCTGCTAGGACAGGTATTTATTCTACCTTCTTGAGTGCTTGTACATCTTCTTGGTGCCAGGAACTGCAGTTGATTTTTCAACTTCTTTTTGCAGCTCATGATAGTGTTAGACATATTCAGTAAAAAATAAGACATACCAAAAGCTGACTGTGTTGTAAAAGTATATAATAGTTCAAATAGTATATGAAAATAAACCCCATTGTTCTGGCTTAATGTTATAATATATTACTAATTTGCTTAATAAATTATCAAGATACAGACAGGATTTTGACAAGGGCTTTTTCTACATTAGATGAAACAGAAAGCTGACATGAAGAAACACTGCAGAGAAAATAAAGTATTTCAAGGGATTCAGGGGCTTCGTTTAGAATACTGATTCCATTTTTGAAAGTCACATAAGCCCGCATTTTAATTCCGGAGGACCTTAAAAATTGTACCTGTTATTACACTGCAAAATATGAAGTTGATATTAATGGACTTTGTAGAACAAGGCTGTATGGAGGTTGTAATGAGTTCATTATTTTTTCAGGAATTCAGATGCTTAGAGCATACATTCTGCTCATTTGTCTAAGCCAGAATTTAAGTCTCTGGGTTGGCATTATTACTAACTAGCAAGGACTTTAAATTGTAGGGCTGCATCTGCAAAAATCAGAGTATTCATCACTATTGCAGTCTGAAATTCTGAACAGCAATACATACGCTTCTGGTCACAAAGAGAATAGGTGCTTTCTTTGATTCATGGATACCTTTTGTATTTGTACATTTTTAATATATTAGAGTTTGGAAAAAGTGGGAGAACATGAGAAAATAAAAATAACCTGTTTCCTTCCTAGACATGTTGTGTATTTGCATTCTTGAAACATCTTTGGGTTTGGACAAGTAATAAAAATAAAACTGAGACTATGAGTAATACTTTTCATAACAGTGAGTTTACAAATTGGAGAGGGAACCTTCATAAAATTATTGGATTTTTTTTCACAATATGTATGCTCTTTTCCTTTTTAAACATACTGCTATGTCTCTGTAGATTATCACTAGATGATCGTTCTTTATGTGTGTGTCAAAGGACATATATGCATTTCTTCTATTTGTTTGTCTATTCAGAATATTAGCCATAAATTAAGGGGAAGAGGAGTCAAATATAGCTGTCTTCAACAAGACTTTTCTATTTTATCAGTGTTACATGTGAGTAGAGGAAACTCTATCCCTGAACTCATCTATTCAAGAAAATAAAGGAATACAAGCAGGTAAAATAAACATACTCTTTTTTCTTTCTCTAGAAATAGCTAATTCTTTTGCTGTGAGATCAGATCTTCCCAGTCCAAAAGGATCACCTACTTGAGTGCAGAAATATCCAAAGTTTACCATGAATCAATGCATATTAGCTCTAATCTGTGCACCTGCACCTACAGGTCACCTAGCTGAGGGCATCACATTCCGTCCTCTGATACCTCTAGAGTAGGACACAAATCTTACAACTCAGCACATTTCTTAACATTAAAAGGTGAAACAGCTAACTGAGTAGAGCATCATTACAGACAAGAACGATAGCACTGAAAACGAGGTATTAATCTGGAGGGCAGTGGCATCTCAAAAACGAAGGTGTTCTCTAACTTGTTTTCCTATCAGCACATTTATACTACTACTCATTTGCCATACTGATTAAAATAGTAAGTGTATGCAGCTGTGTAATGGGACACAGGTGGTTGCAATTGCCAAATTGTTTGCACCTGTGCAAAGGGAATGCAAAATGGAGCAGGTTTCTGCTTGCTTTGCAAAATGGAAATACTATTAAGAGATCGGGAAATAGATGTAATGAGAAACAGTGAATTTGAGCAAAGGAGGATCCAGCATTGATCATTTCTAATGAAACTAAGTGTGTGGGAGCACTGATTTTAAAGACTGGCGTGCCTAAAGGAGGTCTCTCTCTTAATCTGTGCTATAATATGCTAATATATATGCTTCTAATATTAGGAAAGTACTTCCCCCCACACAAAGAGAGAGAAAGAACCACTGTCTTTTTGCACAACAGAAATCATTACTACAGCTAGAAAACAGGATTATTATTTACCTTAATGAAAAAACACAGAAAATCACTTGTTCCAAGACTCACTAAAGCAAATCAGTTTCCCTTTTGAAGAGATGCATTTCAGAAGAAGATAGATTTGAGTATGTAAAGGTAGCATTTACCTTCCTTAAATTCCTCCATAATTTAGCTATATCATTCAGGCACTCTTCCAACATATCAAGTGTAAGGCCTCTGAGGGTTAGTTGCTCATCTTCCTGAAATGATCCTCTTCTGTGTATATAATTTTTGCAACTCTTGTTCCATACCTAGAAAAGACATAAAAGGCTTTATTTCAGAACTTTAAAAACATTGTTCTCCTCCTTTTTTTTTTTTTTTTTTTTTTTAAAAAAAAAGACCCATTTAGGCAGATCATCAGAGTTGTTTGATTCAGAAAAAGCAGTAGCACTGAAAATAGAGTATGAGGGTTAACTAGTACCATAGAGTTTGGCAAACTCAGTAAAAGAAGCCAAGTGATTCAACAAGCTGTGAAATCCAGGCTGTAAATGAAGCCAGTGGCAAAATTCCCACTGACACCCTTAGGTCAGATTTTCTTCCTAAATACCCAGTAGGTAACTTGAGACATAATACCTTTAGGTATTCACGGCAGCAACAAAGCAGGAGTTACAGGGACGAATTGGAACACAGCACTGAGACACAAAACACACAAAAACAACCTTCCCCATTGCTGGTGATCTGAACAACAGCCATTTTCTCCAGCTAAAATTCTCCAATCTGCTTCCAACAAAACACTGTGCTCTCTGTATTTATGCTGATTAAGCTCCATTTTTTATCAGCAGGGTGCGCACAATCAAGCATATTTGACTCAAATACAGAAGCATAGATTGGTTTACTCAGTTAAAAGCTTTGATCTGGCAAATACAGATATTAGTCAGAGCTAAAGGAATCCATAGTGCTTATGAATTCTGATTTACTCTTGGCCTGTAAAGCAGAATGCTAAGGATAGGCAGGAATTTCTTCATTGGCACTAACAGATCATTGAGTTCCTGAGAGCAAGAGATGCATTCTTTCTCCTAATAATTTTGCTTCTTCATATGACCTTTGCTTGGTAGACTGACACAAATAGACTTCTAAACTATCATTATGCCACATGTTACTATAAAATTGACAAGCTTCCCTGACTGCCCCAACACTAGCTGCAAGGTGTAGGAGCTTCAGTGATACATACTCGGAAAAGGAATCGTGCCCTTGTTCAAGGGCATTAAATTTACTTTCAGATCACATTAATTTCAGTGAGTGGATAAAGCCAAAAGAGGTAGTTATCAAAAGGGGTGTGAGTATTTTTTAAATATTCCTTTAGGCTGTGCCTACCATCCTAAAAACTGGAAATAATCAAAATACCATGTTCAAAGAACTGCTACGAAGGTATGAAATTTTTGTGACCATTAACTTGAGATCAGTGCAATGATTTAGGTATAATCCTCAAAATTACTGATCAAGCTTTTTCACCTAGTTAGCTCTTTGCTGTGATGTGAAATGAGGAAACAGTTGCTTGGATGAGATAAACAAGCAACTTCTTATCATTGCAAAATTGAAGTGTGCAACTGCACTAGCAAAATAGCTTTTTACATTCTGATTTTAGCAGTTACCACTTGTTGTCTTATTGCTGAACTCCATCCTACCATTTCTGTATTCCTACTTTGTGTTGCCTTTAAAAAACAAAACAGTTTTCCTTCCTGCTCACTTTTTTTTTTTTTTTTTAAAAAGCAGCATTTGCCACATTCCCAGATGCTACAAGAAATTTAAGCATACAGATTGGTTTACTCAGGTGTTTTGGCTAACAAAGGTCAAGAGGATTGGGTTATAAATATGTAAATCATTAATTGTAGTGTGTGTTCCTTTTACTGTGTTACTGAGAATTGCCCAGAAGAACAGAGATTAAATACTTCCCTATGGGCTGTGGTTGTTTTCCCTCCATGCCAGAGTTAACTCTGCCCTTGTGCAAGAAGGCAACTGCTCAGCTGTATTGATTCTTTCTGCCAGCTGCTTGAACATCCACAAAGAAATAACATTACACAGGGTTTTCTGTGATTGGAGTCCTTCTTTTTTGCAGAGAATAGAGCCCGGGTTTAAAGTGCTCTAATATAAAATATTGTAAGGGTGTCAATCTGCCATTTTGTCAGGTGCTTTGATATATGTGCATGTTTATAACAGCAATGGACTTTAAGCAGTTCTGGGAGCTCATAGCCTCAGGTCACTGATCCCAGAGTATTTGACACCTAAATACTCCCAGTGAGTTCAGTGAGAATATTTCTGAGCTTAAAGTGAGGTTTGTGATTTATTAGTTGCATGTTGGTGTCTATCCGAGTACGTGGTAAATAAAAGATTATGTCCCAAAAATATGCTTGCAAGTTATGGGTCAGGCCTACTGCTATTCCAGTTTGGTATCCTCTGAGAGCAGACATTATTTGTGCAGTAAAAACCAGGGACCTAGGACAGATGCCAGCTGATGCAGCCCATGACTTCAAATTGCGGTGGTTAGTCACTGAGTGTGTTCATACAGCATTAACAAGGGTCAGGCTTGGGATGTCACTGACAGGGCAGTATTGCACTCAGACTTAACCTGCTCCATTTCTGAGTGTAAGTTTGGACATGTTTTGGGGCTCTAAGAAGGCACAGGCTGTTCCCCTCTGAACGCTTCTGTGGAGCTTGGGCTGAGGCAGCCTCTCAGTGGGGCTTCGGGGCTGCAGTGTGGCTGGCTGGCAAGCCTGGACCAAAGAGCAGGTTTGAACTGCGCTTATTGGTACTGTAGATATATCCAGGGCATGAAACACTTGATGCATATGCTTCCCATTGCAGAAGAGGGACTTTCATCAACAGCTACCACTGAAGAGGAAACTTTTAGTATGCAAGATGTTTTCTTACCAGCAGCAAGATTAGTGCTCAAGAAGAATTTGGAAAAGCAAGCAATGAAAGCTTATAGAAGAGGCAAAAATTGCACTGTATCTAGCTTTGAAAAAGGATGTGTAAGAGCCAATAGTGAGAGCTGTGCTAATGTTTTGGCATCCAAATGCAACTGGCAACCTTTGACTTTATGCCAGTTCAGCACTGGGTGTGAACTCTTGGCAGTTTGCCTCGACTTCACAGCATTTTAGGTCTGGAGAAAGAGAAAGACACAGAGAGAGAGAGAAGAGAAAAAGGGAGAGTAGAGACCTGAGTACTCAGAAGATTTTTATAAGTCTTGTTTCTGTTTCTCTTTTCTGCTTAACATGAAACTATTCATGCCTTTTGGGACTATGGAGGATCTAACTCACAAGGACCAGGTTGGGGAAAAAAACCACAGAATCACAGAATGTTAGGTATTGGAAGGGACCTCAAAAGATCATCTAGTCCAACTCCCCTGCCAGAGCAGGATCACCTACAGTGGGTCACACAGGACTGCATCCAGGCAGGTTTTGAATGTCTCCAGAGAAGGAGACTCCACAACCTCTCTGTGCAGCCTGTTCTAATGTCCTGTCACACTCACAGTGAAAAAGTTTTTCCTTATGTTTACATGGAACCTCCTATGCTCCATCTTGCACCCACTGCCCTTAGTCCTACCACTGGACATCACTGAGAAGAGCCTGGCTCCATCCTCATGACATTCACCCTTTACGTATTTATAATCATTAATGAGGTCTCCCCTCAGTCTCCTCTTCTCCAAGCTGAAGAGCCCCAGCTCCCTCAGCCTTTCCTCAGAAGGGAGATGCTCCACTCCCTTAATCATCTTGGTGGCTCTACACTGGACTCTCTCAAGCAGTTCCCTGTCCTTCTTGAACTGTGGGGCCCAGAACTGGACACAATATTCCAGATGTGGCCTCACCAGGGCAGAGTAGAGGGGGAGGAGAACCTCTCTTGACCTACTAACCACACCCCTTCTAATACACCCCAGGATGCCATTGGCCTTCCTGGCCACAAGGGCACAGTGCTGGCTCATGGTCATCCTGCTGTCCACCAGGACTCCCAGGTCCATTTCCCCTACACTGCTCTCCAACAGGTCTGTTCCCAACCTGCACTGGTAGATGGGTTTTTTTCTTTCCCAGATGGAACACCCTACGCTTGACCTTGTATTTCATTAAATTTCATAGAATCATAGAATGGTTTGGATTGGAAGGGACCTTAAAGATCATCTAGTTCCAATCCCCCTGCCATCAGCAGGGACACCTTCCACTAGACCAGGTTGCTCAAAGCCTCATCCAGCCTGGCCTTAAACACTTCCAGGGACGGGGCATCCACAACTTCCTTGGGCAACCTGTTCCAGTGTCTGACCACCCTAACAGTGAAAAACTTCTTCCTAATATCTAATCTAAACCTACCCTCCCCGCCCAACTCTCCAGCCTGTCCAGGTCACGCTGGATGGCAGCACAGCCTTCTGGTGTGTCAGCCACTCCTCCCAGCTTTGTGTCATCAGCAAACTTGCTGACAGTGCACTCTGTTCCCTCATCCAGGTCATTGATGAATATATTGAATAATACTGGTCCCAGTACTGACCCTTCAGGGACTCCACTAGACATAGGCCTCCAACTAGACTCTGTCCTGTTGACCACAACTCTCTGGCTTCTTCCCACCAGCCAGTTCACAGTCCATCTCACTACCCAATCATCCAGACCATAATTCCTCAGTTCAGCTGTGAGGATGCTGTGGGAGACCGTGTCAAATGCCTTGCTGAAATCAAGATGGACCACATCCACTGCTCTACCACCATCTATCCACCTGGTTATGTCCTCATAAAAGGCTATCATGTTGGTTAAACCACATCCCCTGTTTCTTCAAAAGTGGTGTTTAGAAGTATTAAACTGTATTTAGTGCTTCCTTTACAGAAAAATATTTCTGGTCAAGGAAAGATATTATGGAATATGATTTTCAGGAACTGAGCTATCTTTCCAGCTTATAACACCGAAGTTCCTTGTTAAAAGATGGTATTTTTTTTTTACTCCTTCCTCTCTCTCAGAAACATCAGAACTGCTTAGAGTATCTGGAAACAGATGGTCACAGCTCATAAAAAATAGAAAAAGTAAAAATATAAGAATGATTATTTAATTTGTGTTTGTACAACAAATATACCACATCATGATGCTTCAAACAAAGTCATTTTAGATTCAAAGATTGCTTTTCCAACTCAGTGGAATAATTTTCCTTGTGCTTGCAGGTGTGAGTTTACCCAAATAAGATGAAAATATTACATATGTGTATCTATATATTTATACATACGGTATAAAATCAGAAGTCCTCTCACTAATCAATTACACCTGTTTCTAAAAATTTAAGTTGACATTAGCAAAAGTATCTTTGAGACTCTGATAATTATGATTTTTTCTTAGAGTTTTTTTTCCCATCTACTGTTTAAAGCAGCAGTCCTCCTCTCACTCAGAACTGAGTGTGTGGAAGGAGAGGGAGGGCACGCTGTGCTTCCCAGCATTGCTGCCGCACACTTTTGCTGCAGAAAGCCCTCTTGGGCAGAGAGGGTGATCTAAAATCAGCAGGGCTAGCAGAAGCAAAGCCTGCTAACTTCAGGTCAATGGCATGCAAAAAGATTCCACCAGCCCTTTCCTTCTTTGATTCTTCTGCCATACTCTCATGTACACTGATTTTGGTGACAGTAGTATCAGCTTTTATTGCCATCATCT
>NW_010304658.1:8764-15110 GCF_000700745.2 Antrostomus carolinensis | reverse complement strand
GGCAGCACAACCCACAGATTTGCTGCTTTGGCTATTCTAGCATCACTTTGGGAACATCAGTTCCAACCATTACTGTGCTACGTCTAAGAGTTATGCTGCAGGAAGATATTGTGGTAACTCTTACAGGGATTACTGAGAGCAGTAATATATCCCACAGTCTGCCAACACACACGCCTGCAGAAGGAAGCAGAGCAGCTGGGATGTTCATTTCTCCACGATGGCAAATCCTATATATCCTGTTTTGTACCATTCACACTCTTTTGCTTCCATGCATGTCTTGAATAAGATTAACAAATAGATTTTTTTCTTTAAGCTCTGGTGAACTTTACTAAGATACTCAGAAACTGCGTCAGAAGTTTTAAACAGTCTTTCTCACTGGTGGTTCTGTTGGCACCATAATTTTTTTGTCTTAGTAGAGGCACTGACACTTTGTCAGTGACAGTTGTTTTGTCACTATATCACCATCAGTGTGTGTGACTTATTAACTTTCAAGCAACCTAGAGGTTTTATTTGCTGTCACAGATCTCTTTAAATATTGACCTCTTTAAACATTAAACATTATGGACAAACATCTCAGAATTGATGATGCAGAGATTGCAAAATAAATTACTGTTTAAACTGTGGAATGTGCAACATGACAATTCACAGCAGCTGTCAGGGCCACCTCCTGCTACCCTCTGGAAAGTGCTCTCACCAGCTGTGATACTGATGCTAACAGTGGTTTCAGACTTATTTCAGGAAGCATTAGCATCAAATAAGCATACTGATGAATTGCTTTAATGACTCCAAATCAATCTCTTCTTGTCTGTCCTCTGATCTGTGGAGTTATTACTTTATGAAAAATAAAATGTCGTTTGTCATTTTGGCACACCAAGAATTAAAGTATACGACTCAAAATGTTCAGAACTTCAGTAGTGAGGCTTATATCTTCGGAATCTCCTCTCCAGGTAAAAATTTATTGGTCAGATCTTGGTTGTTGAAATCACTTTGGCATTTGTGTCTGTATTGCCTCAGGGAGCTTTCCTAGGTCCAGTTTCAAGTTGAGTTGAACACCTTGCCTGAAGAAGGGAGTGCAAATTCTAAATCATTACCACTCCTGCTGAATCTATCTCCTTTTCACTATACTTGGAAAATAAGAAACAGCTGTTCTCTGGCAAGCCTTGGAAGAGTGTTAACAATGCCCTAGTTATATGCTGTACACCAGATATGTTTTACTTCAGCTCAGAAATAAGCCTTTTGCAAGCAAGCTTACCTCTCATCCAGTAGGAAGACTTTTAGCAAGGGAAGACCTCACAAGACCATACCCAGACTGGGCACTTATTACAGGATGTAGAACTGATGACATCTTCAGAAGAGAGTAAAAAACCATGCTTCTACATTCCTTTTTAAGTGAGACCAAGAACATAGCTTTGAAGCAAATCTCCTGATTTTTCCCACATACCACGCTGCAGAAAGGTCTTGAAGCATGTTGTCTGGATTTCTTGCAGGTACTAATATGTTGTGGAATACCCAGTCCTCAACATCCACTGTTTTATTCTACAGATCCTCTCTTACTGTGTTACGCTACTTGTCAATATATGCATAGCTCAAAATTATCTTCTGATACCCAATTACCCTCCATTAGGTTTTCAACTGGAGTATCACCTTTGGTAGGTGTTGACTAATCCATAAACAAACTATCAAATTAAAAAAACCAAACCAACAACCAAAAAACTACAAAGCAAAACAAAATAAATGATCTCTGATTTAAAACAGAAATGTCACTTCTCTCTAAAGCTTTTTTTTTTTTTTTCTGCTACTGAAAAACATGTGACAGAAACACTGAGAAACAGAGCTTCCAGCCACAGGCAGGATTAAGACTCAGATGATTTAGGTCACTGTTATTTCATTGACTTCAGTGGACAAAATAATTGCACGTCTCAGTTGAAGGTCTAGGCAAAAAGTGTTTTGCTATAAGCACTGACTGAAAATTCAAAACTCAAGGGTAGTTTTTAATTATTAAAATAAGGATACTACACCAGGACAAATAACAAGATCCACCCAGCTATTTTCTGTTCTGCATTTCAAGCCTTCAGTTTTACTACATTAGTGAGGACCAGCTGGAAGGATCCCTGGTGCTGAGGTGAGAGCCACAGGAGTCAACAACTGCACCTAACACAGCTCCACAGAACCTGAGCCAAAATCCTATGCTTTAGGCTTTCCTTTCGGTGCTAGATGTTTCTGTACACATCCTTCCATCTATCCACACGCATATATTCTTGGCTCAGGCGGAATTTAGAAATTACTGCTGCCTCAGAAGTTTGCATTTGTTTCCTCCTCTTTGAGCAACCTTGCACTGATCTGCTTTAAGTTAAGAACATGGCTTATACCTCAGAATTTTAAGGAGGGTTATCCCAGCCTGTGTTCTGGCTAGCAGTATTCCCCTCAGCAGAAGCTGCAGGCTAGTTCTCCACCTGAAGATTCACATTTGTATCTTAAATTTCCAGATCGTATTTCTAAGTCAAGTTTGATATGCTGAAAAATAACTGACCCGGAAGAACCTTTTTCTGTTTGCAAAAGAGATCCTTCCTTGGCACCTGCATTTACTTAGATATCTTCCTCATTCACTGTTTTTCAAACATATGGGAGTTCCATCCATCTCCTGCATTTCCAGTACTGCTAGGTCTTGTCAGGGAATTTCTTTATTTTCCCAGTGACCAAAGAATTGCAGACCTTCCTACTAAGGGCACCTGGAGGTAGGCAACATGACTGCTACAAAGGGAATGTTCTTGAGTGTACATAAACTGGAATTTTACTGGGGCTAGCTGAATTTTGAAATCTAAGTGGAAGATTACAGTCATCTGAACTGACCTTAAAAAACCTATAGATAAAAGACACAGGTTAATTTAGCTGTAAATCTGTGCAGAATGGTATAGCAGTGGGATGACTGTCTGAAGGGAAACTGTTGATCTAACTAAGGATAACTGCTGAAAATTATTTTACTGAAAATGCAACAGTTCCAGAATAGGCTTATGCCCTTCCAAAGGGGATTAACTGGTATGCAAAAGATGTCAGATGGCTGAAAAAAAACCCCAAAATTGTTGTATATAAGCATGAAGCAGTTGACCCTGTAAAAAATCCCACTTTCCCACAAATATAGGGCCTAGGACACAAAGTCATGGGTTAAATTTTCATGAGAGCATTTGGACTCATCTCTGAGCAGACTGACAGCAGTGGTGCTGCTCTTGGGTCTGCTAGATATTGGATGAGGTGCTAACAATTCTCCTGCCATCTCCGATGGAAGTTAAAATCCAAGACAAGTTGCATTAAAAGCAGCAGATAAATTGGCAGCTTTAGCTAGTGTCCTCTTTAATCCAAACAAGTCTGAATATTCAATTTTGCAAGTGTGATTGTGCAACTCAAGATAACTGCTCCACTTCTGTCCTGCTGCTCTTTAGTTAGTCACCACCTGCAATGTTTTCTGCAGTATGTGTCATTGAGACTAACCTATATGGATGATTATAAACCTATACGGATGAAAAATATTTTCTGTGTGCATGCAAGGCTCTTCTCTTCCTTCTGCCTCTTCTCTTTTTTTGCCTCCATCACTGCTATCTGCACTCCACATTCCAAAACACTTTACTGCAGGAGTAACAGCCTCAGTGGAACCACTCATGGAGGACAAACAAAACATCTCAGAAGATGGCAAGCAGTTCAGCAATTTGTTTTTCTCTCTTTAAGCCTATGAATAGTTCCAATCATATCTGTACTTAAAGTCAGAGGTATGCTTACATGACTTAGTCAAATTTGGACATTTAACTGAAAAAAAAATTTATCTAAGCCTGACTTACCTACTGTTTTCTTCTGATGCTACCAAAGAGTGGGCTGAGCCTGTGACACCAAGTGTAATCACCATTTTGAACAAGGCAACAACACAGACTTAAATCCTGATTCTTCCACGTAAGGAAATCACTCAACTTGAAGATTTATTTGGCAGAACTTAGAACATAACAGATCTAACTGAAGGTCTGGAAACTGCTCAGTGTCTTGCTATTGCCTTTAAAAGGGAAATTTACTCAAGATTAATACAATGACTGCAAATGCTTCATGAACAAGAATGCAACCAACCAACTCAGCTGAGAAATACTTTTCTAAGGCACAGAGCTGCACTGTGGGGCTGCCTGAAGGTCAAATCTCAGGGCACAAGCTTTCATCTGCCTGACAAAGAACATTCGATTTTAAGAGTTTATATGGCCAACTTTCTATCTCTGAAAGGTTGCTGAAGCATTTCAATTTTGTTTTTCACACACTGTCAAAAGATTTTTTGTTTTGGCTTGTGTGCTTTCAAAGGCACAACAGAAATATTTACAAAGGCACTATTCATGTCAGTATTTAACTATTGATTGACAACTCTCCTTCTGCTTGCTGGTGAAAACTTACTGAACTGTAGCTTTGGCTGGAAGAAGCTGACAGTGAAATTGAACACCTCTTCCTCACTCCCAAATATCTGCAAATCTAAAGAATCTTTTGTTGAAGGAAAATGGAGTTTCAGAAAGCCAGGCAACAAAGGAAAATATTTTTTCAGTTTTTTTCCTTGTGCTTATTGCTACAGAGTCCAGCTCTGACCCCTGAACTCAGGGTAGATATTTCTACCATCCTCATCTGCATGCCATCTGACAAGAAGTTCGTAGCTGCTGTCAGGTGTTTTGTTTCCTCCCACATCAGCTCAATGAAAAAAGGACAAAGTTTAAAATGCTGTCTGTTCTTATCTTTAGACTATCCATGGTAGGAAAAAAGAAAAGTTGAAGAAACAGACCTTGTTAAGTAACAAGACCTTTTTTTCTGTTACATATCACTGGAAACTGCCTTTTCAAGGCATGAGTTAAAACTGAAGAAGTAGGTGTGTATTTTTGGTTTCACATCTTTTAACAAAAAGTGATTTCAATCCTTTGAAACTGTATTTACACAAAATTGTCTATTAAAAAAAATACAGCAAAGTTTCCATAATACAGCTGCCAGATTTACCTTTTTCTAATATTTTGAGCTTTCTTTTAAATCTTCCCTTTTAAAACACGCAGCTGAGTATTGCAAAACAAACATGCTGGACTTTATCTTTTAAATACATGGAAACAATTTGGCATGTGCATGGGCCAAAATACTTAGAAGAGTTTGCATTTCATAAGTGGACTTTTTGAATGCCCATACAGCAAGTGAGACAGAATCAGCCCTAAAATTCTACAGTGTAAGAATATACCAGGAATAAGGGATCTACATGTATATTAGCATTTGAATTGTCTCTTTGGTATGAGAAAGATTTGTGTAGTTTAATGTTTCAGAATATTCTGATAGATCAAACAAATGTGAAATAATTGAATCAACAGAAATATCAGGATGGTTATTTTTTTAAAGAGAAAGACAGTAAAAAGAGGAGAAAAGCAGCAAAAAAAATAGCAAGCTATTAATGAATGCACACATCCTATCCAGCATTTTGACAACATTTTCCGTGAGATTTTGTTTTCTGGATGCCCAGTACTTTTTCCACACTCCTCAGTGTGTAAACTCTGAAAAGATTCACCTTTGTCTCAAGAATTTTCACCTACTCGGGTATTTATCCTTTACTTGACACAGAACAAACTTTCTTGCTCTTCACAGTCTTTTAAACTTCAGGGCACATTAGCGAGATGATGAATGTGGCAGTCAGGCAGAGAACCTTGTGACAGCTTTTCATACAGTCCATCCTAAAATAAAGGAGGTATCTTCTCTTATTACTTTAGTGAAGCTGCTTATGTCATCTTCCTCTCAACAGTCAGCATGTCTATGTATCTCTTTGCAAACTTACCATCGAGCTTTCATTTGAAACTGCTATTTTATATTGCTCTAGCAGCCTTATGTCATGACCTTAACAACTACATTCCTCCAATTACTTACTTCACTCTTGAAAAAAATCAGTGATTGTTTGCAGACATCTTATGGACCACATTTTAGGAGCACAATCATAGGAGAACTTTGAGTAGAAGGAATAGATTTAAATTGCAGTATTTTCTTCCACTTTTAAACATTTTCTTACATAAACTTAGACCAGAAAGATCTTATAAAGGAGAACTATTTTAAATGCTTTCAGAGGAAAATCAGGAAAATGATCTTGCCAAAATAAAATGAAAACTTTGCCTGAAGCTATGCAGCCATCACTTTGGTAGGGCTTGTGTACATTAAGTTTCCCTAGACTAAAAAAAACAAAACAAAAACCCCCACAAAATTTCTTAAGAATTCAGATAGGAAATTCTCCTACCTCCTTAAATGCATATTGCCTTACAATCCTTTCTTTCTACTTTATATGTATCTAAGTGTTGTATATGCATATCTAAAT